>NW_026605668.1:0-27779 GCF_945859685.1 Eupeodes corollae | reverse complement strand
CTTCAAAATAGATACTTGACATGTACTAGAAAAAGATACTCCTAATCAAGATCTATCATTATAGATATAGATGAGTCATTTTGGAGCATCCTGAAGGATTTTTGATGTTCTAGACGAAAATCAAATCACACCCAAAACCATCACCTGATCCTTCCCAACCCCCAAAATCGATCAAGACTTCAAAATAGATACTTGACATGTACTAGAAAAAGATACTCCTAATCAAGATCTATCACTATAGATATAGATGAGTCATTTTGGAGCATCCTGAAGGATTTTTGATGTTCTAGACGAAAATCAAATCACACCCAAAACCATCACCTGATCCTTCCCAACCCCCAAAATCGATCAAGACTTCAAAATAGATACTTGACATGTACAAGAAAAAGATACTCCTAATCAAGATCTATCATTATAGATATAGATGAGTCATTTTGGAGCATCCTGAAGGATTTTTGATGTTCTAGACGAAAATCAAATCACACCCAAAACCATCACCTGATCCTTCCCAACCCCCAAAATCGATCAAGACTTCAAAATAGATACTTGACATGTACTAGAAAAAGATACTCCTAATCAAGATCTATCATTATAGATATAGATGAGTCATTTTGGAGCATCCTGAAGGATTTTTGATGTTCTAGACGAAAATCAAATCACACCCAAAACCATCACCTGATCCTTCCCAACCCCCAAAATCGATCAAGACTTCAAAATAGATACTTGACATGTACTAGAAAAAGATACTCCTAATCAAGATCTATCATTATAGATATAGATGAGTCATTTTGGAGCATCCTGAAGGATTTTGATGTTCTAGACGAAAATCAAATCACACCCAAAACCATCACCTGATCCTTCCCAACCCCCAAAATCGATCAAGACTTTAAAATAGATACTTGACATGTACTAGAAAAAGATACTCCTAATCAAGATCTATCATTATAGATATAGATGAGTCATTTTGGAGCATCCTGAAGGATTTTTGATGTTCTAGACGAAAATCAAATCGCACCCAAAACCATCACCTGATCCTTCCCAACCCCCAAAATCGATCAAGACTTCAAAATAGATACTTGACATGTACTAGAAAAGATACTCCTAATCAAGATCTATCATTATAGATATAGATGAGTCATTTTGGAGCACCCTGAAGGATTTTTGATGTTCTAGACGAAAATCAAATCACACCCAAAACCATCACCTGATCCTTCCCAACCCCCAAAATCGATCAAGACTTCAAAATAGATACTTGACATGTACTAGAAAAAGATACTCCTAATCAAGATCTATCATAATAGATATAGATGAGTCATTTTGGAGCATCCTGAAGGATTTTTGATGTTCTAGACGAAAATCAAATCACACCCAAAACCATCACCTGATCCTTCCCAACTCCCAAAATCGATCAAGACTTCAAAATAGATACTTGACATGTACTAGAAAAAGATACTCCTAATCAAGATCTATCATTATAGATATAGATGAGTCATTTTGGAGCATCCTGAAGGATTTTTGATGTTCTAGACGAAAATCAAATCACACCCAAAACCATCACCTGATCCTTCCCAACCCCTAAAATCGATCAAGACTTCAAAATAGATACTTGACATGTACTAGAAAAAGATACTCCTAATCAAGATCTATCATTATAGATATAGATGAGTCATTTTGGAGCATCCTGAAGGATTTTTGATGTTCTAGACGAAAATCAAATCACACCCAAAACCATCACCTGATCCTTCCCAACCCCCAAAATCGATCAAGACTTCAAAATAGATACTTGACATGTACTAGAAAAAGATACTCCTAATCAAGATCTATCATTATAGATATAGATGAGTCATTTTGGAGCATCCTGAAGGATTTTTGATGTTCTAGACGAAAATCAAATCACACCCAAAACCATCACCTGATCCTTCCCAACCCCCAAAATCGATCAAGACTTCAAAATAGATACTTGACATGTACTAGAAAAAGATACTCCTAATCAAGATCTATCATTATAGATATAGATGAGTCATTTTGGAGCATCCTGAAGGATTTTTGATGTTCTAGACGAAAATCAAATCACACCCAAAAACCATCACCTGATCCTTCCCAACCCCCAAAATCGATCAAGACTTCAAAATAGATACTTGACATGTACTAAAAAAAGATACTCCTAATCAAGATCTATCATTATAGACATAGATGAGTCATTTTGGAGCATCCTGAAGGATTTTTGATGTTCTAGACGAAAATCAAATCACACCCAAAACCATCACCTGATCCTTCCCAACCCCCAAAATCGATCAAGACTTCAAAATAGATACTTGACATGTACTAGAAAAAGATACTCCTAATCAAGATCTATCATTATAGATATAGATGAGTCATTTTGGAGCATCCTGAAGGATTTTTGATGTTCTAGACGAAAATCAAATCACACCCAAAACCATCACCTGATCCTTCCCAACCCCCAAAATCGATCAAGACTTCAAAATAGATACTTGACATGTAGTAGAAAAAGATACTCCTAATCAAGATCTATCATTATAGATATAGATGAGTCATTTTGGAGCATCCTGAAGGATTTTTGATGTTCTAGACGAAAATCAAATCACACCCAAAACCATCACCTGATCCTTCCCAACCCCCAAAATCGATCAAGACTTCAAAATAGATACTTGACATGTACTAGAAAAAGATACTCCTAATCAAGATCTATCATTATAGATATAGATGAGTCATTTTGGAGCATCCTGAAGGATTTTTGATGTTCTAGACGAAAATCAAATCACACCCAAAACCATCACCTGATCCTTCCCAACCCCCAAAATCGATCAAGACTTCAAAATAGATACTTGACATGTACTAGAAAAAAGATACTCCTAATCAAGATCTATCATTATAGATATAGATGAGTCATTTTGGAGCATCCTGAAGGATTTTTGATGTTCTAGACGAAAATCAAATCACACCCAAAACCATCACCTGATCCTTCCCAACCCCCAAAATCGATCAAGACTTCAAAATAGATACTTGACATGTACTAGAAAAAGATAATCCTAATCAAGATCTATCATTATAGATATAGATGAGTCATTTTGGAGCATCCTGAAGGATTTTTGATGTTCTAGACGAAAATCAAATCACACCCAAAACCATCACCTGATCCTTCCCAACCCCCAAAATCGATCAAGACTTCAAAATAGATACTTGACATGTACTAGAAAAAGATACTCCTAATCAAGATCTATCATTATAGATATAGATGAGTCATTTTGGAGCATCCTGAAGGATTTTTGATGTTCTAGACGAAAATCAAATCACACCCAAAACCATCACCTGATCCTTCCCAACCCCCAAAATCGATCAAGACTTCAAAATAGATACTTGACATGTACTAGAAAAAGATACTCCTAATCAAGATCTATCATTATAGATATAGATGAGTCATTTTGGAGCATCCTGAAGGATTTTTGATGTTCTAGACGAAAATCAAATCACACCCAAAACCATCACCTGATCCTTCCCAACCCCCAAAATCGATCAAGACTTCAAAATAGATACTTGACATGTACTAGAAAAAGATACTCCTAATCAAGATCTATCATTATAGATATAGATGAGTTCATTTTGGAGCATCCTGAAGGATTTTTGATGTTCTAGACGAAAATCAAATCACACCCAAAACCATCACCTGAATCCTTCCCAACCCCCAAAATCGATCAAGACTTCAAAATAGATACTTGACATGTACTAGAAAAAGATACTCCTAATCAAGATCTATCATTATAGATATAGATGAGTCATTTTGGAGCATCCTGAAGGATTTTTGATGTTCTAGACGAAAATCAAATCACACCCAAAACCATCACCTGATCCTTCCCAACCCCCAAAATCGATCAAGACTTCAAAATAGATACTTGACATGTACTAGAAAAAGATACTCCTAATCAAGATCTATCATTATAGATATAGATGAGTCATTTTGGAGCATCCTGAAGGATTTTTGATGTTCTAGACGAAAATCAAATCACACCCAAAACCATCACCTGATCCTTCCCAACCCCCAAAATCGATCAAGACTTCAAAATAGATACTTGACATGTACTAGAAAAAGATACTCCTAATCAAGATCTATCATTATAGATATAGATGAGTCATTTTGGAGCATCCTGAAGGATTTTTGATGTTCTAGACGAAAATCAAATCACACCCAAAACCATCACCTGATCCTTCCCAACCCCCAAAATCGATCAAGACTTCAAAATAGATACTTGACATGTACTAGAAAAAGATACTCCTAATCCAGATCTATCATTATAGATATAGATGAGTCATTTTGGAGCATCCTGAAGGATTTTTGATGTTCTAGACGAAAATCAAATCACACCCAAAACCATCACCTGATCCTTCCCAACCCCCAAAATCGATCAAGACTTCAAAATAGATACTTGACATGTACTAGAAAAAAGATACTCCTAATCAAGATCTATCATTATAGATATAGATGAGTCATTTTGGAGCATCCTGAAGGATTTTTGATGTTCTAGACGAAAATCAAATCACACCCAAAACCATCACCTGATCCTTCCCAACCCCCAAAATCGATCAAGACTTCAAAATAGATACTTGACATGTACTAAAAAAAGATACTCCTAATCAAGATCTATCATTATATATATAGATGAGTCATTTTGGAGCATCCTGAAGGATTTTTGATGTTCTAGACGAAAATCAAATCACACCCAAAACCATCACCTGATCCTTCCCAACCCCCAAAATCGATCAAGACTTCAAAATAGATACTTGACATGTACTAGAAAAAGATACTCCTAATCAAGATCTATCATTATAGATATAGATGAGTCATTTTGGAGCATCCTGAAGGATTTTTAATGTTCTAGACGAAAATCAAATCACACCCAAAACCATCACCTGATCCTTCCCAATCCCCTAAATCGATCAAGACTTCAAAATAGATACTTGACATGTACTAGAAAAAGATACTCCTAATCAAGATCTATCATTATAGATATAGATGAGTCATTTTGGAGCATCCTGAAGGATTTTTGATGTTCTAGACGAAAATCAAATCACACCCAAAACCATCACCTGATCCTTCCCAACCCCCAAAATCGATCAAGACTTCAAAATAGATACTTGACATGTACTAGAAAAAGATACTCCTAATCAAGATCTATCATTATAGATATAGATGAGTCATTTTGGAGCATCCTGAAGGATTTTTGATGTTCTAGACGAAAATCAAATCACACCCAAAACCATCACCTGATCCTTCCCAACCCCCAAAATCGATCAAGACTTCAAAATAGATACTTGACATGTACTAGAAAAAGATACTCCTAATCAAGATCTATCATTATAGATATAGATGAGTCATTTTGGAGCATCCTGAAGGATTTTTGATGTTCTAGACGAAAATCAAATCACACCCAAAACCATCACCTGATCCTTCCCAACCCCCAAAATCGATCAAGACTTCAAAATAGATACTTGACATGTACTAGAAAAAGATACTCCTAATCAAGATCTATCATTATAGATATAGATGAGTCATTTTGGAGCATCCTGAAGGATTTTTGATGTTCTAGACGAAAATCAAATCACACCCAAAACCATCACCTGATCCTTCCCAACCCCCAAAACCGATCAAGACTTCAAAATAGATACTTGACATGTACTAGAAAAAGATACTCCTAATCAAGATCTATCATTATAGATATAGATGAGTCATTTTGGAGCATCCTGAAGGATTTTTGGTGTTCTAGACGAAAATCAAATCACACCCAAAACCATCACCTGATCCTTCCCAACCCCCAAAATCGATCAAGACTTCAAAATAGATACTTGACATGTACTAGAAAAAGATACTCCTAATCAAGATCTATCATTATAGATATAGATGAGTAATTTTGGAGCATCCTGAAGGATTTTTGATGTTCTAGACGAAAATCAAATCACACCCAAAACCATCACCTGATCTTTCCCAACCCCCAAAATCGATCAAGACTTCAAAATAGATACTTGACATGTACTAGAAAAAGATACTCCTAATCAAGATCTATCATTATAGATATAGATGAGTCATTTTGGAGCATCCTGAAGGATTTTTGATGTTCTAGACGAAAATCAAATCACACCCAAAACCATCACCTGATCCTTCCCAACCCCCAAAATCGATCAAGACTTCAAAATAGATACTTGACATGTACTAGAAAAAGATACTCCTAATCAAGATCTATCATTATAGATATAGATGAGTCATTTTGGAGCATCCTGAAGGATTTTTGATGTTCTAGACGAAAATCAAATCACACCCAAAACCATCACCTGATCCTTCCCAACCCCCAAAATCGATCAAGACTTCAAAATAGATACTTGACATGTACTAGAAAAAGGATACTCCTAATCAAGATCTATCATTATAGATATAGATGAGTCATTTTGGAGCATCCTGAAGGATTTTTGATGTTCTAGACGAAAATCAAATCACACCCAAAACCATCACCTGATCCTTCCCAACCCCCAAAATCGATCAAGACTTCAAAATAGATACTTGACATGTACTAGAAAAAGATACTCCTAATCAAGATCTATCATTATAGATATAGATGAGTCATTTTGGAGCATCCTGAAGGATTTTTGATGTTCTAGACGAAAATCAAATCACACCCAAAACCATCACCTGATCCTTCCCAACCCCCAAAATCGATCAAGACTTCAAAATAGATACTTGACATGTGCTAGAAAAAGATACTCCTAATCAAGATCTATCATTATAGATATAGATGACTCATTTTGGAGCATCCTGAAGGATTTTGATGTTCTAGACGAAAATCAAATCACACCCAAAACCATCACCTGATCCTTCCCAACCCCCAAATCGATCAAGACTTCAAAATAGATACTTGACATGTACTAGAAAAAGATACTCCTAATCAAGATCTATCATTATAGATATAGATGAGTCATTTTGGAGCATCCTGAAGGATTTTTGATGTTCTAGACGAAAATCAAATCACACCCAAAACCATCACCTGATCCTTCCCAACCCCCAAAATCGATCAAGACTTCAAAATAGATACTTGACATGTACTAGAAAAAGATACTCCTAATAAAGATCTATCATTATAGATATAGATGAGTCATTTTGGAGCATCCTGAAGGATTTTTGATGTTCTAGACGAAAATCAAACCACACCCAAAACCATCACCTGATCCTTCCCAACCCCCAAAATCGATCAAGACTTCAAAATAGATACTTGACATGTACTAGAAAAAGATACTCCTAATCAAGATCTATCATTATAGATATAGATGAGTCATTTTGGAGCATCCTGAAGGATTTTTGATGTTCTAGACGAAAATCAAATCACACCCAAAACCATCACCTGATCCTTCCCAACCCCCAAAATCGATCAAGACTTCAAATAGATGCTTGACATGTACTAGAAAAAGATACTCCTAATCAAGATCTATCATTATAGATATAGATGAGTCATTTTGGAGCATCCTGAAGGATTTTTGATGTTCTAGACGAAAATCAAATCACACCCAAAACCATCACCTGATCCTTCCCAACCCCCAAAATCGATCAAGACTTCAAAAAATATACTTGACATGTACTAAAAAAAGATACTCCTAATCAAGATCTATCATTATAGATATAGATGAGTCATTTTGGAGCATCCTGAAGGATTTTTGATGTTCTAGACGAAAATCAAATCACACCCAAAACCATCACCTGATCCTTCCCAACCCCCAAAATCGATCAAGACTTCAAAATAGATACTTGACATGTACTAGAAAAAGATACTCCTAATCAAGATCTATCATTATAGATATAGATGAGTCATTTTGGAGCATCCTGAAGGATTTTTGATGTTCTAGACGAAAATCAAATCACACCCAAAACCATCACCTGATCTTTCCCAACCCCCAAAATCGATCAAGACTTCAAAATAGATACTTGACATGTACTAGAAAAAGATACTCCTAATCAAGATCTATCATTATAGATATAGATGAGTCATTTTGGAGCATCCTGAAGGATTTTTGATGTTCTAGACGAAAATCAAATCACACCCAAAACCATCACCTGATCCTTCCCAACCCCCAAAATCGATCAAGACTTCAAAATAGATACTTGACATGTACTAGAAAAAGATACTCCTAATCAAGATCTATCATTATAGATATAGATGAGTCATTTTGGAGCATCCTGAAGGATTTTTGATGTTCTAGACGAAAATCAAATCACACCCAAAACCATCACCTGATCCTTCCCAACCCCCAAAATCGATCAAGACTTCAAAATAGATACTTGACATGTACTAGAAAAAGATACTCCTAATCAAGATCTATCATTATAGATATAGATGAGTCATTTTGGAGCATCCTGAAGGATTTTTGATGTTCTAGACGAAAATCAAATCACACCCAAAACCATCACCTGATCCTTCCCAACCCCCAAAATCGATCAAGACTTCAAAATAGATACTTGACATGTACTAGAAAAAGATACTCCTAATCAAGATCTATCATTATAGATATAGATGAGTCATTTTGGAGCATCCTGAAGGATTTTTGATGTTCTAGACGAAAATCAAATCACACCCAAAACCATCACCTGATCCTTCCCAACCCCCAAAATCGATCAAGACTTCAAAATAGATACTTGACATGTACTAGAAAAAGATACTCCTAATCAAGATCTATCATTATAGATATAGATGAGTCATTTTGGAGCATCCTGAAGGATTTTTGATGTTCTAGACGAAAATCAAATCACACCCAAAACCATCACCTGATCCTTCCCAACCCCCAAAATCGATCAAGACTTCAAAATAGATACTTGACATGTGCTAGAAAAAGATACTCCTAATCAAGATCTATCATTATAGATATAGATGACTCATTTTGGAGCATCCTGAAGGATTTTTGATGTTCTAGACGAAAATCAAATCACACCCAAAACCATCACCTGATCCTTCCCAACCCCCAAAATCGATCAAGACTTCAAAATAGATACTTGACATTGTACTAGAAAAAGATACTCCTAATCAAGATCTATCATTATAGATATAGATGAGTCATTTTGGAGCATCCTGAAGGATTTTTGATGTTCTAGACGAAAATCAAATCACACCCAAAACCATCACCTGATCCTTCCCAACCCCCAAAATCGATCAAGACTTCAAAATAGATACTTGACATGTACTAGAAAAAGATACTCCTAATAAAGATCTATCATTATAGATATAGATGAGTCATTTTGGAGCATCCTGAAGGATTTTTGATGTTCTAGACGAAAATCAAACCACACCCAAAACCATCACCTGATCCTTCCCAACCCCCAAAATCGATCAAGACTTCAAAATAGATACTTGACATGCACTAGAAAAAGATACTCCTAATCAAGATCTATCATTATAGATATAGATGAGTCATTTTGGAGCATCCTGAAGGATTTTTGATGTTCTAGACGAAAATCAAATCACACCCAAAACCATCACCTGATCCTTCCCAACCCCCAAAATCGATCAAGACTTCAAAATAGATACTTGACATGTACTAGAAAAAGATACTCCTAATCAAGATCTATCATTATAGATATAGATGAGTCATTTTGGAGCATCCTGAAGGATTTTTGATGTTCTAGACGAAAATCAAATCACACCCAAAACCATCACCTGATCCTTCCCAACCCCCAAAATCGATCAAGACTTCAAAAAATATACTTGACATGTACTAAAAAAAGATACTCCTAATCAAGATCTATCATTATAGATATAGATGAGTCATTTTGGAGCATCCTGAAGGATTTTTGATGTTCTAGACGAAAATCAAATCACACCCAAAACCATCACCTGATCCTTCCCAACCCCCAAAATCGATCAAGACTTCAAAATAGATACTTGACATGTACTAGAAAAAGATACTCCTAATCAAGATCTATCATTATAGATATAGATGAGTCATTTTGGAGCATCCTGAAGGATTTTTGATGTTCTAGACGAAAATCAAATCACACCCAAAACCATCACCTGATCTTTCCCAACCCCCAAAATCGATCAAGACTTCAAAATAGATACTTGACATGTACTAGAAAAAGATACTCCTAATCAAGATCTATCATTATAGATATAGATGAGTCATTTTGGAGCATCCTGAAGGATTTTTGATGTTCTAGACGAAAATCAAATCACACCCAAAACCATCACCTGATCCTTCCCAACCCCCAAAATCGATCAAGACTTCAAATAGATACTTGACATGTACTAGAAAAAGATACTCCTAATCAAGATCTATCATTATAGATATAGATGAGTCATTTTGGAGCATCCTGAAGGATTTTTGATGTTCTAGACGAAAATCAAATCACACCCAAAACCATCACCTGATCCTTCCCAACCCCCAAAATCGATCAAGACTTCAAAATAGATACTTGACATGTACTAGAAAAAGATACTCCTAATCAAGATCTATCATTATAGATATAGATGAGTCATTTTGGAGCATCCTGAAGGATTTTTGATGTTCTAGACGAAAATCAAATCACACCCAAAACCATCACCTGATTCTTCCCAACCCCCAAAATCGATCAAGACTTCAAAATAGATACTTGACATGTACTAGAAAAAGATACTCCTAATCAAGATCTATAATTATAGATATAGATGAGTCATTTTGGAGCATCCTGAAGGATTTTTGATGTTCTAGACGAAAATCAAATCACACCCAAAACCATCACCTGATCCTTCCCAACCCCCAAAATCGATCAAGACTTCAAAATAGATACTTGACATGTACTAGAAAAAGATACTCCTAATCAAGATCTATCATTATAGATATAGATGAGTCATTTTGGAGCATCCTGAAGGATTTTTGATGTTCTAGACGAAAATCAAATCACACCAAAAACCATCACCTGATCCTTCCCAACCCCCAAAATCGATCAAGACTTCAAAATAGATACTTGACATGTACTAGAAAAAGATACTCCTAATCAAGATCTATCATTATAGATATAGATGAGTCATTTTGGAGCATCCTGAAGGATTTTTGATGTTCTAGACGAAAATCAAATCACACCCAAAACCATCACCTGATCCTTCCCAACCCCCAAAATCGATCAAGACTTCAAAATAGATACTTGACATGTACTAGAAAAAGATACTCCTAATCAAGATCTATCATTATAGATATAGATGAGTCATTTTGGAGCATCCTGAAGGATTTTTGATGTTCTAGACGAAAATCAAATCACACCCAAAACCATCACCTGATCCTTCCCAACCCCCAAAATCGATCAAGACTTCAAAATAGATACTTGACATGTACTAGAAAAAGATACTCCTAATCAAAATCTATCATTATAGATATAGATGAGTCATTTTGGAGCATCCTGAAGGATTTTTGATGTTCTAGACGAAAATCAAATCACACCCAAAACCATCACCTGATCCTTCCCAACCCCCAAAATCGATCAAGACTTCAAAATAGATACTTGACATGTACTAGAAAAAGATACTCCTAATCAAGATCTATAATTATAGATATAGATGAGTCATTTTGGAGCATCCTGAAGGATTTTTGATGTTCTAGACGAAAATCAAATCACACCCAAAACCATCACCTGATCCTTCCCAACCCCCAAAATCGATCAAGACTTCAAAATAGATACTTGACATGTACTAGAAAAAGATACTCCTAATGAAGATCTATCATTATAGATATAGATGAGTCATTTTGGAGCATCCTGAAGGATTTTTGATGTTCTAGACGAAAATCAAATCACACCCAAAACCATCACCTGATCCTTCCCAACCCCCAAAATCGATCAAGACTTCAAAATAGATACTTGACATGTACTAGAAAAAGATACTCCTAATCAAGATCTATCATTATAGATATAGATGAGTCATTTTGGAGCATCCTGAAGGATTTTTGATGTTCTAGACGAAAATCAAATCACACCCAAAACCATCACCTGATCCTTCCCAACCCCCAAAATCGATCAAGACTTCAAAATAGATACTTGACATGTACTAGAAAAAGATACTCCTAATCAAGATCTATCATTATAGATATAGATGAGTCATTTTGGAGCATCCTGAAGGATTTTTGATGTTCTAGACGAAAATCAAATCACACCCAAAACCATCACCTGATCCTTCCCAACCCCCAAAATCGATCAAGACTTCAAAATAGATACTTGACATGTACTAGAAAAAGATACTCCTAATCAAGATCTATCATTATAGATATAGATGAGTCATTTTGGAGCATCCTGAAGGATTTTTGATGTTCTAGACGAAAATCAAATCACACCCAAAACCATCACCTGATCCTTCCCAACCCCCAAAATCGATCAAGACTTCAAAATAGATACTTGACATGTACTAGAAAAAGATACTCCTAATCAAGATCTATCATTATAGATATAGATGAGTCATTTTAGAGCATCCTGAAGGATTTTTGATGTTCTAGACGAAAATCAAATCACACCCAAAACCATCACCTGATCCTTCCCAACCCCCAAAATCGATCAAGACTTCAAAATAGATACTTGACATGTACTAGAAAAAGATACTCCTAATCAAGATCTATCATTATAGATATAGATGAGTCATTTTGGAGCATCCTGAAGGATTTTTGATGTTCTAGACGAAAATCAAATCACACCCAAAACCATCACCTGATCCTTCCCAACCCCCAAAATCGATCAAGACTTCAAAATAGATACTTGACATGTACTAGAAAAAGATACTCCTAATCAAGATCTATCATTATAGATATAGATGAGTCATTTTGGAGCATCCTGAAGGATTTTTGATGTTCTAGACGAAAATCAAATCACACCCAAAACCATCACCTGATCCTTCCCAACCCCCAAAATCGATCAAGACTTCAAAATAGATACTTGACATGTACTAGAAAAAGATACTCCTAATCAAGATCTATCATTATAGATATAGATGGGTCATTTTGGAGCATTTTGAAGGATTTTTGATGTTCTAGACGAAAATCAAATCACACCCAAAATCATCACCTGATCCTTCCCAACCCCCAAAATCGATCAAGACTTCAAAATAGATACTTGACATGTACTAGAAAAAGATACTCCTAATCAAGATCTATCATTATAGATATAGATGAGTCATTTTGGAGCATCCTGAAGGATTTTTGATGTTCTAGACGAAAATCAAATCACACCCAAAACCATCACCTGATCCTTCCCAACCCCCAAAATCGATCAAGACTTCAAAATAGATACTTGACATGTACTAGAAAAAGATACTCCTAATCAAGATCTATAATTATAGATATAGATGAGTCATTTTGGAGCATCCTGAAGGATTTTTGATGTTCTAGACGAAAATCAAATCACACCCAAAACCATCACCTGATCCTTCCCAACCCCCAAAATCGATCAAGACTTCAAAATAGATACTTGACATGTACTAGAAAAAGATACTCCTAATCAAGATCTATCATTATAGATATAGATGAGTCATTTTGGAGCATCCTGAAGGATTTTTGATGTTCTAGACGAAAATCAAATCACACCCAAAACCATCACCTGATCCTTCCCAACCCCCAAAATCGATCAAGACTTCAAAATAGATACTTGACTAGAAAAAGATACTCCTAATCAAGATCTATCATTATAGATATAGATGAGTCATTTTGGAGCATCCTGAAGGATTTTTGATGTTCTAGACGAAAATCAAATCACACCCAAAACCATCACCTGATCCTTCCCAACCCCCAAAATCGATCAAGACTTCAAAATAGATACTTGACATGTACTAGAAAAAGATACTCCTAATCAAGATCTATCATTATAGATATAGATGAGTCATTTTGGAGCATCCTGAAGGATTTTTGATGTTCTAGACGAAAATCAAATCACACCCAAAACCATCACCTGATCCTTCCCAACCCCCAAAATCGATCAAGACTTCAAAATAGATACTTGACATGTACTAGAAAAAGATACTCCTAATCAAGATCTATCATTATAGATATAGATGAGTCATTTTGGAGCATCCTGAAGGATTTTTGATGTTCTAGACGAAAATCAAATCACACCCAAAACCATCACCTGATCCTTCCCAACCCCCAAAATCGATCAAGACTTCAAAATAGATACTTGACATGTACTAGAAAAAGATACTCCTAATCAAGATCTATAATTATAGATATAGATGAGTCATTTTGGAGCATCCTGAAGGATTTTTGATGTTCTAGACGAAAATCAAATCACACCCAAAACCATCACCTGATCCTTCCCAACCCCCAAAATCGATCAAGACTTCAAAATAGATACTTGACATGTACTAGAAAAAGATACTCCTAATCAAGATCTATCATTATAGATATAGATGAGTCATTTTGGAGCATCCTGAAGGATTTTTGATGTTCTAGACGAAAATCAAATCACACCCAAAACCATCACCTGATCCTTCCCAACCCCCAAAATCGATCAAGACTTCAAAATAGATACTTGACATGTACTAGAAAAAGATACTCCTAATCAAGATCTATCATTATAGATAAAGATGAGTCATTTTGGAGCATCCTGAAGGATTTTTGATGTTCTAGACTAAAATCAAATCACACCCAAAACCATCACCTGATCCTTCCCAACCCCCAAAATCGATCAAGACTTCAAAATAGATACTTGACATGTACTAGAAAAAGATACTCCTAATCAAGATCTATCATTATAGATATAGATGAGTCATTTTGGAGCATCCTGAAGGATTTTTGATGTTCTAGACGAAAATCAAATCACACCCAAAACCATCACCTGATCCTTCCCAACCCCCAAAATCGATCAAGACTTCAAAATAGATACTTGACATGTACTAGAAAAAGATACTCCTAATCAAGATCTATCATTATAGATAAAGATGAGTCATTTTGGAGCATCCTGAAGGATTTTTGATGTTCTAGACTAAAATCAAATCACACCCAAAACCATCACCTGATCCTTCCCAACCCCCAAAATCGATCAAGACTTCAAAATAGATACTTGACATGTACTAGAAAAAGATACTCCTAATCAAGATCTATCATTATAGATATAGATGAGTCATTTTGGAGCATCCTGAAGGATTTTTGATGTTCTAGACGAAAATCAAATCACACCCAAAACCATCACCTGATCCTTCCCAACCCCCAAAATCGATCAAGACTTCAAAATAGATACTTGACATGTACTAGAAAAAGATACTCCTAATCAAGATCTATCATTATAGATATAGATGAGTCATTTTGGAGCATCCTGAAGGATTTTTGATGTTCTAGACGAAAATCAAATCACACCCAAAACCATCACCTGATCCTTCCCAACCCCCAAAATCGATCAAGACTTCAAAATAGATACTTGACATGTACTAGAAAAAGATACTCCTAATCAAGATCTATCATTATAGATATAGATGAGTCATTTTGGAGCATCCTGAAGGATTTTTGATGTTCTAGACGAAAATCAAATCACACCCAAAACCATCACCTGATCCTTCCCAACCCCCAAAATCGATCAAGACTTCAAAATAGATACTTGACATGTACAAGAAAAAGATACTCCTAATCAAGATCTATCATTATAGATATAGATGAGTCATTTTGGAGCATCCTGAAGGATTTTTGATGTTCTAGACGAAAATCAAATCACACCCAAAACCATCACCTGATCCTTCCCAACCCCCAAAATCGATCAAGACTTCAAAATAGATACTTCACATGTACTAGAAAAAGATACTCCTAATCAAGATCTATAATTATAGATATAGATGAGTCATTTTGGAGCATCCTGAAGGATTTTTGATGTTCTAGACGAAAATCAAATCACACCCAAAGCCATCACCTGATCCTTCCCAACCCCCAAAATCGATCAAGACTTCAAAATAGATACTTGACATGTACTAGAAAAAGATACTCCTAATCAAGATCTATCATTATAGATATAGATGAGTCATTTTGGAGCATCCTGAAGGATTTTTGATGTTCTAGACGAAAATCAAATCACACCCAAAACCATCACCTGATCCTTCCCAACCCCCAAAATCGATCAAGACTTCAAAATAGATACTTGACATGTACTACAAAAAGATACTCCTAATCAAGATCTATCATTATAGATATAGATGAGTCATTTTGGAGCATCCTGAAGGATTTTTGATGTTCTAGACGAAAATCAAATCACACCCAAAACCATCACCTGATCCTTCCCAACCCCCAAAATCGATCAAGACTTCAAAATAGATACTTGACATGTACTAGAAAAAGATACTCCTAATCAAGATCTATCATTATAGATATAGATGAGTCATTTTGGAGCATCCTGAAGGATTTTTGATGTTCTAGACGAAAATCAAATCACACCCAAAACCATCACCTGATCCTTCCCAACCCCCAAAATCGATCAAGACTTCAAAATAGATACTTGACATGTACTAGAAAAAGATACTCCTAATCAAGATCTATCATTATAGATATAGATGAGTCATTTTGGAGCATCCTGAAGGATTTTTGATGTTCTAGACGAAAATCAAATTACACCCAAAACCATTACCTGATCCTTCCCAACCCCCAAAATCGATCAAGACTTCAAAATAGATACTTGACATGTACTAGAAAAAGATACTCCTAATCAAGATCTATCATTATAGATATAGATGAGTCATTTTGGAGCATCCTGAAGGATTTTTGATGTTCTAGACGAAAATCAAATCACACCCAAAACCATCACCTGATCCTTCCCAACCCCCAAAATCGATCAAGACTTCAAAATAGATACTTGACATGTACTAGAAAAAGATACTCCTAATCAAGATCTATCATTATAGATATAGATGAGTCATTTTGGAGCATCCTGAAGGATTTTTGATGTTCTAGACGAAAATCAAATCACACCCAAAACCATCACCTGATCCTTCCCAACCCCCAAAATCGATCAAGACTTCAAAATAGATACTTGACATGTACTAGAAAAAGATACTCCTAATCAAGATCTATCATTATAGATATAGATGAGTCATTTTGGAGCATCCTGAAGGATTTTTGATGTTCTAGACGAAAATCAAATCACACCCAAAACCATCACCTGATCCTTCCCAACCCCCAAAATCGATCAAGACTTCAAAATAGATACTTGACATGTACTAGAAAAAGATACTCCTAATCAAGATCTATCATTATAGATATAGATGAGTCATTTTGGAGCATCCTGAAGGATTTTTGATGTTCTAGACGCAAATCAAATCACACCCAAAACCATCACCTGATCCTTCCCAACCCCCAAAATCGATCAAGACTTCAAAATAGATACTTGACATGTACTAGAAAAAGATACTCCTAATCAAGATCTATCATTATAGATATAGATGAGTCATTTTGGAGCATCCTGAAGGATTTTTGATGTTCTAGACGAAAATCAAATCACACCCAAAACCATCACCTGATCCTTCCCAACCCCCAAAATCGATCAAGACTTCAAAATAGATACTTGACATGTACTAGAAAAAGATACTCCTAATCAAGATCTATCATTATAAATATAGATGAGTCATTTTGGAGCATCCTGAAGGATTTTTGATGTTCTAGACGAAAATCAAATCACACCCAAAACCATCACCTGATCCTTCCCAACCCCCAAAATCGATCAAGACTTCAAAATAGATACTTGACATGTACTAGAAAAAGATACTCCTAATCAAGATCTATAATTATAGATATAGATGAGTCATTTTGGAGCATCCTGAAGGATTTTTGATGTTCTAGACGAAAATCAAATCACACCCAAAACCATCACCTGATCCTTCCCAACCCCCAAAATCGATCAAGAATTCAAAATAGATACTTGACATGTACTAGAAAAAGATACTCCTAATCAAGATCTATCATTATAGATATAGATGAGTCATTTTGGAGCATCCTGAAGGATTTTTGATGTTCTAGACGAAAATCAAATCACACCCAAAACCATCACCTGATCCTTCCCAACCCCCAAAATCGATCAAGACTTCAAAATAGATACTTGACATGTACTAGAAAAAGATACTCCTAATCAAGATCTATCATTATAGATATAGATGAGTCATTTTGGAGCATCCTGAAGGATTTTTGATGTTCTAGACTAAAATCAAATCACACCCAAAACCATCACCTGATCCTTCCCAACCCCCAAAATCGATCAAGACTTCAAAATAGATACTTGACATGTACTAGAAAAAGATACTCCTAATCAAGATCTATCATTATAGATATAGATGAGTCATTTTGGAGCATCCTGAAGGATTTTTGATGTTCTAGACGAAAATCAAATCACACCCAAAACCATCACCTGATCCTTCCCAACCCCCAAAATCGATCAAGACTTCAAAATAGATACTTGACATGTACTAAAAAAAGATACTCCTAATCAAGATCTATCATTATAGATATAGATGAGTCATTTTGGAGCATCCTGAAGGATTTTTGATGTTCTAGACGAAAATCAAATCACACCCAAAACCATCACCTGATCCTTCCCAACCCCCAAAATCGATCAAGACTTCAAAATAGATACTTGACATGTACTAGAAAAAGATACTCCTAATCAAGATCTATCATTATAGATATAGATGAGTCATTTTGGAGCATCCTGAAGGGTTTTTGATGTTCTAGACGAAAATCAAATCACACCCAAAACCATCACCTGATCCTTCCCAACCCCCAAAATCGATCAAGACTTCAAAATAGATACTTGACATGTACTAGAAAAAGATACTCCTAATCAAGATCTATCATTATAGATATAGATGAGTCATTTTGGAGCATCCTGAAGGATTTTTGATGTTCTAGACGAAAATCAAATCACACCCAAAACCATCACCTGATCCTTCCCAACCCCCAAAATCGATCAAGACTTCAAAATAGATACTTGACATGTACTAGAAAAAGATACTCCTAATCAAGATCTATAATTATAGATATAGATGAGTCATTTTGGAGCATCCTGAAGGATTTTTGATGTTCTAGACGAAAATCAAATCACACCCAAAGCCATCACCTGATCCTTCCCAACCCCCAAAATCGATCAAGACTTCAAAATAGATACTTGACATGTACTAGAAAAAGATACTCCTAATCAAGATCTATCATTATAGATATAGATGAGTCATTTTGGAGCATCCTGAAGGATTTTTGAAATCAAATCACACCCAAAATCATCACCTGATCCTTCCCAACCCCCAAAATCGATCAAGACTTCAAAATAGATACTTGACATGTACTAGAAAAAGATACTCCTAATCAAGATCTATCATTATAGATATAGATGAGTCATTTTGGAGCATCCTGAAGGATTTTTGATGTTCTAGACGAAAATCAAATCACACCCAAAACCATCACCTGATCCTTCCCAACCCCCAAAATCGATCAAGACTTCAAAATAGATACTTGACATGTACAAGAAAAAGATTCTCCTAATCAAGATCTATCATTATAGATATAGATGAGTCATTTTGGAGCATCCTGAAGGATTTTTGATGTTCTAGACGAAAATCAAATCACACCCAAAACCATCACCTGATCCTTCCCAACCCCCAAAATCGATCAAGACTTCAAAATAGATACTTGACATGTACTAGAAAAAGATACTCCTAATCAAGATCTATCATTATAGATATAGATGAGTCATTTTGGAGCATCCTGAAGGATTTTTTATGTTCTAGACGAAAATCAAATCACACCCAAAACCATCACCTGATCCTTCCCAACCCCCAAAATCGATCAAGACTTCAAAATAGATACTTGACATGTACTAGAAAAAGATACTCCTAATCAAGATCTATCATTATAGATATAGATGAGTCATTTTGGAGCATCCTGAAGGATTTTTGATGTTCTAGACGAAAATCAAATCACACCCAAAACCATCACCTGATCCTTCCCAACCCCCAAAATCGATCAAGACTTCAAAATAGATACTTGACATGTACTAGAAAAAGATACTTCTAATCAAGATCTATCATTATAGATATAGATGAGTCATTTTGGAGCATCCTGAAGGATTTTTGATGTTCTAGACGAAAATCAAATCACACCCAAAACCATCACCTGATCCTTCCCAACCCCCAAAATCGATCAAGACTTCAAAATAGATACTTGACATGTACTAGAAAAAGATACTCCTAATCAAGATCTATCATTATAGATATAGATGAGTCATTTTGGAGCATCCTGAAGGATTTTTGATGTTCTAGACGAAAATCAAATCACACCCAAAACCATCACCTGATCCTTCCCAACCCCCAAAATCGATCAAGACTTCAAAATAGATACTTGACATGTACTAGAAAAAGATACTCCTAATCAAGATCTATCATTATAGATATAGATGAGTCATTTTGGAGCATCCTGAAGGATTTTTGATGTTCTAGACGAAAATCAAATCACACCCAAAACCATCACCTGATCCTTCCCAACCCCCAAAATCGATCAAGACTTCAAAATAGATACTTGACATGTACTAGAAAAAGATACTCCTAATCAAGATCTATCATTATAGATATAGATGAGTCATTTTGGAGCATCCTGAAGGATTTTTGATGTTCTAGACGAAAATCAAATCACACCCAAAACCATCACCTGATCCTTCCCAACCCCCAAAATCGATCAAGACTTCAAAATAGATACTTGACATGTACTAGAAAAAGATACTCCTAATCAAGATCTATCATTATAGATATAGATGAGTCATTTTGGAGCATCCTGAAGGATTTTTGATGTTCTAGACGAAAATCAAATTACACCCAAAACCATCACCTGATCCTTCCCAACCCCCAAAATCGATCAAGACTTCAAAATAGATACTTGACATGTACTAGAAAAAGATACTCCTAATCAAGATCTATCATTATAGATATAGATGAGTCATTTTGGAGCATCCTGAAGGATTTTTGATGTTCTAGACGAAAATCAAATCACACCCAAAACCATCACCTGATCCTTCCCAACCCCCAAAATCGATCAAGACTTCAAAATAGATACTTGACATGTACTAGAAAAAGATACTCCTAATCAAGATCTATCATTATAGATATAGATGAGTCATTTTGGAGCATCCTGAAGGATTTTTGATGTTCTAGACGAAAATCAAATCACACCCAAAACCATCACCTGATCCTTCCCAACCCCCAAAATCGATCAAGACTTCAAAATAGATACTTGACATGTACTAGAAAAAGATACTCCTAATCAAGATCTATCATTATAGATATAGATGAGTCATTTTGGAGCATCCTGAAGGATTTTTGATGTTCTAGACGAAAATCAAATCACACCCAAAACCATCACCTGATCTTTCCCAACCCCCAAAATCGATCAAGACTTCAAAATAGATACTTGACATGTACTAGAAAAAGATACTCCTAATCAAGATCTATAATTATAGATATAGATGAGTCATTTTGGAGCATCCTGAAGGATTTTTGATGTTCTAGACGAAAATCAAATCACACCCAAAACCATCACCTGATCCTTCCCTGCCCCCAAAATCGATCAAGACTTCAAAATAGATACTTGACATGTACTAGAAAAAGATACTCCTAATCAAGATCTATCATTATAGATATAGATGAGTCATTTTGGAGCATCCTGAAGGATTTTTGATGTTCTAGACGAAAATCAAATCACACCCAAAACCATCACCTGATCCTTCCCAACCCCCAAAATCGATCAAGACTTCAAAATAGATACTTTTCATGTACTAGAAAAAGATACTCCTAATCAAGATCTATCATTATAGATATAGATGAGTCATTTTGGAGCATCCTGAAGGATTTTTGATGTTCTAGACGAAAATCAAATCACACCCAAAACCATCACCTGATCCTTCCCAACCCCCAAAATCGATCAAGATTTCAAAATAGATACTTGACATGTACTAGAAAAAGATACTCCTAATCAAGATCTATCATTATAGATATAGATGAGTCATTTTGGAGCATCCTGAAGGACTTTTGATGTTCTAGACGAAAATCAAATCACACCCAAAACCATAACCTGATCCTTCCCAACCCCCAAAATCGATCAAGACTTCAAAATAGATACTTGACATGTACTAGAAAAAGATACTCCTAATCAAGATCTATCATTATAGATATAGATGAGTCATTTTGGAGCATCCTGAAGGATTTTTGATGTTCTAGACGAAAATCAAATCACACCCAAAACCATCACCTGATCCTTCCCAACCCCCAAAATCGATCAAGACTTCAAAATAGATACTTGACATGTACTAGAAGAAGATACTCCTAATCAAGATCTATCATTATAGATATAGATGAGTCATTTTGGAGCATCCTGAAGGATTTTTGATGTTCTAGACGAAAATCAAATCACACCCAAAACCATCACCTGATCCTTCCCAACCCCCAAAATCGATCAAGACTTCAAAATAGATACTTGACATGTACTAGAAAAAGATACTCCTAATCAAGATCTATCATTATAGATATAGATGAGTCATTTTGGAGCATCCTGAAGGATTTTTGATGTTCTAGACGAAAATCAAATCACACCCAAAACCATCACCTGATCCTTCCCAACCCCCAAAATCGATCAAGACTTCAAAATAGATACTTGACATGTACTAGAAAAAGATACTCCTAATCAAGATCTATCATTATAGATATAGATGAGTCATTTTGGAGCATCCTGAAGGATTTTTGATGTTCTAGACGAAAATCAAATCACACCCAAAACCATCACCTGATCCTTCCCAAACCCCCAAAATCGATCAAGACTTCAAAATAGATACTTGACATGTACTAGAAAAAGATACTCCTAATCAAGATCTATCATTATAGATATAGATGAGTCATTTTGGAGCATCCTGAAGGATTTTTGATGTTCTAGACGAAAATCAAATCACACCCAAAACCATCACCTGATCCTTCCCAACGCCCAAAATCGATTAAGACTTCAAAATAGATACTTGACATGTACTAGAAAAAGATACTCCTAATCAAGATCTATCATTATAGATATAGATGAGTCATTTTGGAGCATCCTGAAGGATTTTTGATGTTCTAGACGAAAATCAAATCACACCCAAAACCATCACCTGATCCTTCCCAACCCCCAAAATCGATCAAGACTTCAAAATAGATACTTGACATGTACTAGAAAAAGATACTCCTAATCAAGATCTATCATTATAGATATAGATGAGTCATTTTGGAGCATCCTGAAGGATTTTTGATGTTCTAGACGAAAATCAAATCACACCCAAAACCATCACCTGATCCTTCCCAACCCCCAAAATCGATCAAGACTTCAAAATAGATACTTGACATGTACTAGAAAAAGATACTCCTAATCAAGATCTATCATTATAGATATAGATGAGTCATTTTGGAGCATCCTGAAGGATTTTTGATGTTCTAGACGAAAATCAAATCACACCCAAAACCATCACCTGATCCTTCCCAACCCCCAAAATCGATCAAGACTTCAAAATAGATACTTGACATGTACTAGAAAAAGATACTCCTAATCAAGATCTATCATTATAGATATAGATGAGTCATTTTGGAGCATCCTGAAGGATTTTTGATGTTCTAGACGAAAATCAAATCACACCCAAAACCATCACCTGATCCTTCCCAACCCCCAAAATCGATCAAGACTTCAAAATAGATACTTGACATGTACTAGAAAAAGATACTCCTAATCAAGATCTATCATTATAGATATATATGAGTCATTTTGGAGCATCCTGAAGGATTTTTGATGTTCTAGACGAAAATCAAATCACACCCAAAACCATCACCTGATCCTTCCCAACCCCCAAAATCGATCAAGACTTCAAAATAGATACTTGACATGTACTAGAAAAAGATACTCCTAATCAAGATCTATCATTATAGATATAGATGAGTCATTTTGGAGCATCCTGAAGGATTTTTGATGTTCTAGACGAAAATCAAATCACACCCAAAACCATCACCTGATCCTTCCCAACCCCCAAAATCGATCAAGACTTCAAAATAGATACTTGACATGTACTAGAAAAAGATACTCCTAATCAAGATCTATCATTATAGATATAGATGAGTCATTTTGGAGCATCCTGCAGGATTTTTGATGTTCTAGACGAAAATCAAATCACACCCAAAACCATCACCTGATCCTTCCCAACCCCCAAAATCGATCAAGACTTCAAAATAGATACTTGACATGTACTAGAAAAAGATACTCCTAATCAAGATCTATCATTATAGATATAGATGAGTCATTTTGGAGCATCCTGAAGGATTTTTAATGTTCTAGACGAAAATCAAATCACACCCAAAACCATCACCTGATCCTTCCCAACCCCCAAAATCGATCAAGACTTCAAAATAGATACTTGACATGTACTAGAAAAAGATACTCCTAATCAAGATCTATCATTATAGATATAGATGAGTCATTTTGGAGCATCCTGAAGGATTTTTGATGTTCTAGACGAAAATCAAATCACACCCAAAACCATCACCTGATCCTTCCCAACCCCCAAAATCGATCAAGACTTCAAAATAGATACTTGACATGTACAAGAAAAAGATACTCCTAATCAAGATCTATCATTATAGATATAGATGAGTCATTTTGGAGCATCCTGAAGGATTTTTGATGTTCTAGACGAAAATCAAATCACACCCAAAACCATCACCTGATCCTTCCCAACCCCCAAAATCGATCAAGACTTCAAAATAGATACTTGACATGTACTAGAAAAAGATACTCCTAATCAAGATCTATCATTATAGATATAGATGAGTCATTTTGGAGCATCCTGAAGGATTTTTGATGTTCTAGACGAAAATCAAATCACACCCAAAACCATCACCTGATCCTTCCCAACCCCCAAAATCGATCAAGACTTCAAAATAGATACTTGACATGTACTAGAAAAAGATACTCCTAATCAAGATCTATCATTATAGATATAGATGAGTCATTTTGGAGCATCCTGAAGGATTTTTGATGTTCTAGACGAAAATCAAATCACACCCAAAACCATCACCTGATCCTTCCCAACCCCCAAAATCGATCAAGACTTCAAAATAGATACTTGACATGTACTAGAAAAAGATACTCCTAATCAAGATCTATCATTATAGATATAGATGAGTCATTTTGGAGCATCCTGAAGGATTTTTGATGTTCTAGACGAAAATCAAATCACACCCAAAACCATCACCTGATCCTTCCCAACCCCCAAAATCGATCAAGACTTCAAAATAGATACTTGACATGTACTAGAAAAAGATACTCCTAATCAAGATCTATAATTATAGATATAGATGAGTCATTTTGGAGCATCCTGAAGGATTTTTGATGTTCTAGACGAAAATCAAATCACACCCAAAACCATCACCTGATCCTTCCCAACCCCCAAAATCGATCAAGACTTCAAATAGATACTTGACATGTACTAGAAAAAGATACTCCTAATCAAGATTCTATCATTATAGATATAGATGAGTCATTTTTGGAGCATCCTGAAGGATTTTTGATGTTCTAGACGAAAATCAAATCACACCCCAAAACCATCACCTGATCCTTCCCAACCCCCAAAATCGATCAAGACTTCAAAATAGATACTTGACCTGTACTAGAAAAAGATACTCCTAATCAAGATCTATCATTATAGATATAGATGAGTCATTTTGGAGCATCCTGAAGGATTTTTGATGTTCTAGACGAAAATCAAATCACACCCAAAACCATCACCTGATCCTTCCCAACCCCCAAAATCGATTCAAGACTTCAAAATAGATACTTGACATGTACTAGAAAAAGATACTCCTAATCAAGATCTATCATTATAGATATAGATGAGTCATTTTGGAGCATCCTGAAGGATTTTTGATGTTCTAGACGAAAATCAAATCACACCCAAAACCATCACCTGATCCTTCTTAACCCCCAAAATCGATCAAGACTTCAAAATAGATACTTGACATGTACTAGAAAAAGATACTCCTAATCAAGATCTATAATTATAGATATAGATGAGTCATTTTGGAGCATCCTGAAGGATTTTTGATGTTCTAGACGAAAATCAAATCACACCCAAAACCATCACCTGATCCTTCCCAACCCCCAAAATCGATCAAGACTTCAAAATAGATACTTGACATGTACTAGAAAAAGATACTCCTAATAAAGATCTATCATTATAGATATAGATGAGTCATTTTGGAGCATCCTGAAGGATTTTTGATGTTCTAGACGAAAATCAAATCACACCCAAAAACCATCACCTGATCCTTCCCAACCCCCAAAATCGATCAAGACTTCAAAATAGATACTTAACATGTACTAGAAAAAGATACTCCTAATCAAGATCTATCATTATAGATATAGATGAGTAATTTTGGAGCATCGTGAAGGATTTTTGATGTTCTAGACGAAATCAAATCACACCCAAAACCATCACCTGATCCTTCCCAACCCCCAAAATCGATCAAGACTTCAAAATAGATACTTGACATGTACTAGAAAAAGATACTCCTAATCAAGATCTATCATTATAGATATAGATGAGTCATTTTGGAGCATCCTGAAGGATTTTTGATGTTCTAGACGAAAATCAAATCACACCCAAAACCATCTCCTGATCCTCCCAACCCCCAAAATCGATCAAGACTTCAAAATAGATACTTGACATGTACTAGAAAAAGATACTCCTAATCAAGATCTATCATTATAGATATAGATGAGTCATTTTGGAGCATCCTGAAGGATTTTTGATGTTCTAGACGAAAATCAAATCACACCCAAAACCATCACCTGATCCTTCCAACCCCCCAAAATCGATCAAGACTTCAAAATAGATACTTGACATGTACTAGAAAAAGATACTCCTAATCAAGATCTATCATTATAGATATAGATGAGTCATTTTGGAGCATCCTGAAGGATTTTTGATGTTCTAGACGAAAATCAAATCACACCCAAAACCATCACCTGATCCTTCCCAACCCCCAAAATCGATCAAGACTTCAAAAATAGATACTTGACATGTACTAGAAAAAGATACTCCTAATCAAGATCTATCATTATAGATATAGATGAGTCATTTTGGAGCATCCTGAAGGATTTTTGATGTTCTAGACGAAAATCAAATCACACCCAAAACCATCACCTGATCCTTCCCAACCCCCAAAATCGATCAAGACTTCAAAATAGATACTTGACATGTACTAGAAAAAAGATACTCCTAATCAAGATCTATCATTATAGATATAGATGAGTCATTTTGGAGCATCCTGAAGGATTTTTGATGTTCTAGACGAAAATCAATTCACACCCAAAACCATCACCTGATCCTTCCCAACCCCCAAAATCGATCAAGACTTCAAAATAGATACTTGACATGTACTAGAAAAAGATACTCCTAATCAAGATCTATCATTATAGATATAGATGAGTCATTTTGGAGCATCCTGAAGGATTTTTGATGTTCTAGACGAAAATCAAATCACACCCAAAACCATCACCTGATCCTTCCCAACCCCCAAAATCGATCAAGACTTCAAAATAGATACTTGACATGTACTAGAAAAAGATACTCCTAATCAAGATCTATCATTATAGATATATATGAGTCATTTTGGAGCATCCTGAAGGATTTTTGATGTTCTAGACGAAAATCAAATCACACCCAAAACCATCACCTGATCCTTCCCAACCCCCAAAATCGATCAAGACTT
>NW_026605667.1:0-79950 GCF_945859685.1 Eupeodes corollae | reverse complement strand
GATTTTAGTAGTACAACTTTCGTTCTACAGCATGTAATTAGGTCAAGGGTTGGAGATAGAGGTGGGGTATGTTCTAGGAAAAGTTGCGCCTATTCATTACCTACATTTTGATATATGGTACATTTTTGTCGGCCACCACTGTCGGCTTGTAGAACGATTTTAGTAGTACAACTTTCGTTCTACAGCATGTAATTAGGTCAAGGGTTGGAGATAGAGGTGGGGTATGTTCTAGGAAAAGTTGCGCCTATTCATTACCTACATTTTGATATATGGTACATTTTTGTCGGCCACCACTGTCGGCTTGTAGAACGATTTTAGTAGTACGACTTTCGTTCTACAGCATGTAATTAGGTCAAGGGTTGGAGATAGAGGTGGGGTATGTTCTAGGAAAAGTTGCGCCTATTCATTACCTACATTTTGATATATGGTACATTTTTGTCGGCCACCACTGTCGGCTTGTAGAACGATTTTAGTAGTACAACTTTCGTTCCACAGCATGTAATTAGGTCAAGGGTTGAAGATAGAGGTGGGGTATGTTCTAGGAAAAGTTGCGCCTATTCATTACCTACATTTTGATATATGGTACATTTTTGTCGGCCACCACTGTCGGCTTGTAGAACGATTTTAGTAGTACAACTTTCGTTCTACAGCATGTAATTAGGTCAAGGGTTGGAGATAGAGGTGGGGTATGTTCTAGGAAAAGTTGCGCCTATTCATTACCTACATTTTGATATATGGTACATTTTTGTCGGCCACCACTGTCGGCTTGTAGAACGATTTTAGTAGTACAACTTTCGTTCTACAGCATGTAATTAGGTCAAGGGTTGGAGATAGAGGTGGGGTATGTTCTAGGAAAAGTTGCGCCTATTCATTACCTACATTTTGATATATGGTACATTTTTGTCGGCCACCACTGTCGGCTTGTAGAACGATTTTAGTAGTACAACTTTCGTTCTACAGCATGTAATTAGGTCAAGGGTTGGAGATAGAGGTGGGGTATGTTCTAGGAAAAGTTGCGCCTATTCATTACCTACATTTTGATATATGGTACATTTTTGTCGGCCACCACTGTCGGCTTGTAGAACGATTTTAGTAGTACAACTTTCGTTCTACAGCATGTAATTAGGTCAAGGGTTGGAGATAGAGGTGGGGTATGTTCTAGGAAAAGTTGCGCCTATTCATTACCTACATTTTGATATATGGTACATTTTTGTCGGCCACCACTGTCGGCTTGTAGAACGATTTTAGTAGTACAACTTTCGTTCTACAGCATGTAATTAGGTCAAGGGTTGGAGATAGAGGTGGGGTATGTTCTAGGAAAAGTTGCGCCTATTCATTACCTACATTTTGATATATGGTACATTTTTGTCGGCCACCACTGTCGGCTTGTAGAACGATTTTAGTAGTACAACTTTCGTTCCACAGCATGTAATTAGGTCAAGGGTTGAAGATAGAGGTGGGGTATGTTCTAGGAAAAGTTGCGCCTATTCATTACCTACATTTTGATATATGGTACATTTTTGTCGGCCACCACTGTCGGCTTGTAGAACGATTTTAGTAGTACAACTTTCGTTCTACAGCATGTAATTAGGTCAAGGGTTGGAGATAGAGGTGGGGTATGTTCTAGGAAAAGTTGCGCCTATTCATTACCTACATTTTGATATATGGTACATTTTTGTCGGCCACCACTGTCGGCTTGTAGAACGATTTTAGTAGTACAACTTTCGTTCTACAGCATGTAATTAGGTCAAGGGTTGGAGATAGAGGTGGGGTATGTTCTAGGAAAAGTTGCGCCTATTCATTACCTACATTTTGATATATGGTACATTTTTGTCGGCCACCACTGTCGGCTTGTAGAACGATTTTAGTAGTACAACTTTCGTTCTACAGCATGTAATTAGGTCAAGGGTTGGAGATAGAGGTGGGGTATGTTCTAGGAAAAGTTGCGCCTATTCATTACCTACATTTTGATATATGGTACATTTTTGTCGGCCACCACTGTCGGCTTGTAGAACGATTTTAGTAGTACAACTTTCGTTCTACAGCATGTAATTAGGTCAAGGGTTGGAGATAGAGGTGGGGTATGTTCTAGGAAAAGTTGCGCCTATTCATTACCTACATTTTGATATATGGTACATTTTTGTCGGCCACCACTGTCGGCTTGTAGAACGATTTTAGTAGTACAACTTTCGTTCTACAGCATGTAATTAGGTCAAGGGTTGGAGATAGAGGTGGGGTATGTTCTAGGAAAAGTTGCGCCTATTCATTACCTACATTTTGATATATGGTACATTTTTGTCGGCCACCACTGTCGGCTTGTAGAACGATTTTAGTAGTACAACTTTCGTTCCACAGCATGTAATTAGGTCAAGGGTTGAAGATAGAGGTGGGGTATGTTCTAGGAAAAGTTGCGCCTATTCATTACCTACATTTTGATATATGGTACATTTTTGTCGGCCACCACTGTCGGCTTGTAGAACGATTTTAGTAGTACAACTTTCGTTCTACAGCATGTAATTAGGTCAAGGGTTGGAGATAGAGGTGGGGTATGTTCTAGGAAAAGTTGCGCCTATTCATTACCTACATTTTGATATATGGTACATTTTTGTCGGCCACCACTGTCGGCTTGTAGAACGATTTTAGTAGTACAACTTTCGTTCTACAGCATGTAATTAGGTCAAGGGTTGGAGATAGAGGTGGGGTATGTTCTAGGAAAAGTTGCGCCTATTCATTACCTACATTTTGATATATGGTACATTTTTGTCGGCCACCACTGTCGGCTTGTAGAACGATTTTAGTAGTACAACTTTCGTTCCACAGCATGTAATTAGGTCAAGGGTTGAAGATAGAGGTGGGGTATGTTCTAGGAAAAGTTGCGCCTATTCATTACCTACATTTTGATATATGGTACATTTTTGTCGGCCACCACTGTCGGCTTGTAGAACGATTTTAGTAGTACAACTTTCGTTCTACAGCATGTAATTAGGTCAAGGGTTGGAGATAGAGGTGGGGTATGTTCTAGGAAAAGTTGCGCCTATTCATTACCTACATTTTGATATATGGTACATTTTTGTCGGCCACCACTGTCGGCTTGTAGAACGATTTTAGTAGTACAACTTTCGTTCTACAGCATGTAATTAGGTCAAGGGTTGGAGATAGAGGTGGGGTATGTTCTAGGAAAAGTTGCGCCTATTCATTACCTACATTTTGATATATGGTACATTTTTGTCGGCCACCACTGTCGGCTTGTAGAACGATTTTAGTAGTACGACTTTCGTTCTACAGCATGTAATTAGGTCAAGGGTTGGAGATAGAGGTGGGGTATGTTCTAGGAAAAGTTGCGCCTATTCATTACCTACATTTTGATATATGGTACATTTTTGTCGGCCACCACTGTCGGCTTGTAGAACGATTTTAGTAGTACAACTTTCGTTCCACAGCATGTAATTAGGTCAAGGGTTGAAGATAGAGGTGGGGTATGTTCTAGGAAAAGTTGCGCCTATTCATTACCTACATTTTGATATATGGTACATTTTTGTCGGCCACCACTGTCGGCTTGTAGAACGATTTTAGTAGTACAACTTTCGTTCTACAGCATGTAATTAGGTCAAGGGTTGGAGATAGAGGTGGGGTATGTTCTAGGAAAAGTTGCGCCTATTCATTACCTACATTTTGATATATGGTACATTTTTGTCGGCCACCACTGTCGGCTTGTAGAACGATTTTAGTAGTACAACTTTCGTTCCACAGCATGTAATTAGGTCAAGGGTTGAAGATAGAGGTGGGGTATGTTCTAGGAAAAGTTGCGCCTATTCATTACCTACATTTTGATATATGGTACATTTTTGTCGGCCACCACTGTCGGCTTGTAGAACGATTTTAGTAGTACAACTTTCGTTCTACAGCATGTAATTAGGTCAAGGGTTGGAGATAGAGGTGGGGTATGTTCTAGGAAAAGTTGCGCCTATTCATTACCTACATTTTGATATATGGTACATTTTTGTCGGCCACCACTGTCGGCTTGTAGAACGATTTTAGTAGTACAACTTTCGTTCTACAGCATGTAATTAGGTCAAGGGTTGGAGATAGAGGTGGGGTATGTTCTAGGAAAAGTTGCGCCTATTCATTACCTACATTTTGATATATGGTACATTTTTGTCGGCCACCACTGTCGGCTTGTAGAACGATTTTAGTAGTACAACTTTCGTTCTACAGCATGTAATTAGGTCAAGGGTTGGAGATAGAGGTGGGGTATGTTCTAGGAAAAGTTGCGCCTATTCATTACCTACATTTTGATATATGGTACATTTTTGTCGGCCACCACTGTCGGCTTGTAGAACGATTTTAGTAGTACAACTTTCGTTCTACAGCATGTAATTAGGTCAAGGGTTGGAGATAGAGGTGGGGTATGTTCTAGGAAAAGTTGCGCCTATTCATTACCTACATTTTGATATATGGTACATTTTTGTCGGCCACCACTGTCGGCTTGTAGAACGATTTTAGTAGTACAACTTTCGTTCCACAGCATGTAATTAGGTCAAGGGTTGAAGATAGAGGTGGGGTATGTTCTAGGAAAAGTTGCGCCTATTCATTACCTACATTTTGATATATGGTACATTTTTGTCGGCCACCACTGTCGGCTTGTAGAACGATTTTAGTAGTACAACTTTCGTTCTACAGCATGTAATTAGGTCAAGGGTTGGAGATAGAGGTGGGGTATGTTCTAGGAAAAGTTGCGCCTATTCATTACCTACATTTTGATATATGGTACATTTTTGTCGGCCACCACTGTCGGCTTGTAGAACGATTTTAGTAGTACAACTTTCGTTCTACAGCATGTAATTAGGTCAAGGGTTGGAGATAGAGGTGGGGTATGTTCTAGGAAAAGTTGCGCCTATTCATTACCTACATTTTGATATATGGTACATTTTTGTCGGCCACCACTGTCGGCTTGTAGAACGATTTTAGTAGTACAACTTTCGTTCCACAGCATGTAATTAGGTCAAGGGTTGAAGATAGAGGTGGGGTATGTTCTAGGAAAAGTTGCGCCTATTCATTACCTACATTTTGATATATGGTACATTTTTGTCGGCCACCACTGTCGGCTTGTAGAACGATTTTAGTAGTACAACTTTCGTTCTACAGCATGTAATTAGGTCAAGGGTTGGAGATAGAGGTGGGGTATGTTCTAGGAAAAGTTGCGCCTATTCATTACCTACATTTTGATATATGGTACATTTTTGTCGGCCACCACTGTCGGCTTGTAGAACGATTTTAGTAGTACAACTTTCGTTCTACAGCATGTAATTAGGTCAAGGGTTGGAGATAGAGGTGGGGTATGTTCTAGGAAAAGTTGCGCCTATTCATTACCTACATTTTGATATATGGTACATTTTTGTCGGCCACCACTGTCGGCTTGTAGAACGATTTTAGTAGTACGACTTTCGTTCTACAGCATGTAATTAGGTCAAGGGTTGGAGATAGAGGTGGGGTATGTTCTAGGAAAAGTTGCGCCTATTCATTACCTACATTTTGATATATGGTACATTTTTGTCGGCCACCACTGTCGGCTTGTAGAACGATTTTAGTAGTACAACTTTCGTTCCACAGCATGTAATTAGGTCAAGGGTTGAAGATAGAGGTGGGGTATGTTCTAGGAAAAGTTGCGCCTATTCATTACCTACATTTTGATATATGGTACATTTTTGTCGGCCACCACTGTCGGCTTGTAGAACGATTTTAGTAGTACAACTTTCGTTCTACAGCATGTAATTAGGTCAAGGGTTGGAGATAGAGGTGGGGTATGTTCTAGGAAAAGTTGCGCCTATTCATTACCTACATTTTGATATATGGTACATTTTTGTCGGCCACCACTGTCGGCTTGTAGAACGATTTTAGTAGTACAACTTTCGTTCCACAGCATGTAATTAGGTCAAGGGTTGAAGATAGAGGTGGGGTATGTTCTAGGAAAAGTTGCGCCTATTCATTACCTACATTTTGATATATGGTACATTTTTGTCGGCCACCACTGTCGGCTTGTAGAACGATTTTAGTAGTACAACTTTCGTTCTACAGCATGTAATTAGGTCAAGGGTTGGAGATAGAGGTGGGGTATGTTCTAGGAAAAGTTGCGCCTATTCATTACCTACATTTTGATATATGGTACATTTTTGTCGGCCACCACTGTCGGCTTGTAGAACGATTTTAGTAGTACAACTTTCGTTCTACAGCATGTAATTAGGTCAAGGGTTGGAGATAGAGGTGGGGTATGTTCTAGGAAAAGTTGCGCCTATTCATTACCTACATTTTGATATATGGTACATTTTTGTCGGCCACCACTGTCGGCTTGTAGAACGATTTTAGTAGTACAACTTTCGTTCTACAGCATGTAATTAGGTCAAGGGTTGGAGATAGAGGTGGGGTATGTTCTAGGAAAAGTTGCGCCTATTCATTACCTACATTTTGATATATGGTACATTTTTGTCGGCCACCACTGTCGGCTTGTAGAACGATTTTAGTAGTACAACTTTCGTTCTACAGCATGTAATTAGGTCAAGGGTTGGAGATAGAGGTGGGGTATGTTCTAGGAAAAGTTGCGCCTATTCATTACCTACATTTTGATATATGGTACATTTTTGTCGGCCACCACTGTCGGCTTGTAGAACGATTTTAGTAGTACAACTTTCGTTCCACAGCATGTAATTAGGTCAAGGGTTGAAGATAGAGGTGGGGTATGTTCTAGGAAAAGTTGCGCCTATTCATTACCTACATTTTGATATATGGTACATTTTTGTCGGCCACCACTGTCGGCTTGTAGAACGATTTTAGTAGTACAACTTTCGTTCTACAGCATGTAATTAGGTCAAGGGTTGGAGATAGAGGTGGGGTATGTTCTAGGAAAAGTTGCGCCTATTCATTACCTACATTTTGATATATGGTACATTTTTGTCGGCCACCACTGTCGGCTTGTAGAACGATTTTAGTAGTACAACTTTCGTTCTACAGCATGTAATTAGGTCAAGGGTTGGAGATAGAGGTGGGGTATGTTCTAGGAAAAGTTGCGCCTATTCATTACCTACATTTTGATATATGGTACATTTTTGTCGGCCACCACTGTCGGCTTGTAGAACGATTTTAGTAGTACAACTTTCGTTCCACAGCATGTAATTAGGTCAAGGGTTGAAGATAGAGGTGGGGTATGTTCTAGGAAAAGTTGCGCCTATTCATTACCTACATTTTGATATATGGTACATTTTTGTCGGCCACCACTGTCGGCTTGTAGAACGATTTTAGTAGTACAACTTTCGTTCTACAGCATGTAATTAGGTCAAGGGTTGGAGATAGAGGTGGGGTATGTTCTAGGAAAAGTTGCGCCTATTCATTACCTACATTTTGATATATGGTACATTTTTGTCGGCCACCACTGTCGGCTTGTAGAACGATTTTAGTAGTACAACTTTCGTTCTACAGCATGTAATTAGGTCAAGGGTTGGAGATAGAGGTGGGGTATGTTCTAGGAAAAGTTGCGCCTATTCATTACCTACATTTTGATATATGGTACATTTTTGTCGGCCACCACTGTCGGCTTGTAGAACGATTTTAGTAGTACGACTTTCGTTCTACAGCATGTAATTAGGTCAAGGGTTGGAGATAGAGGTGGGGTATGTTCTAGGAAAAGTTGCGCCTATTCATTACCTACATTTTGATATATGGTACATTTTTGTCGGCCACCACTGTCGGCTTGTAGAACGATTTTAGTAGTACAACTTTCGTTCCACAGCATGTAATTAGGTCAAGGGTTGAAGATAGAGGTGGGGTATGTTCTAGGAAAAGTTGCGCCTATTCATTACCTACATTTTGATATATGGTACATTTTTGTCGGCCACCACTGTCGGCTTGTAGAACGATTTTAGTAGTACAACTTTCGTTCTACAGCATGTAATTAGGTCAAGGGTTGGAGATAGAGGTGGGGTATGTTCTAGGAAAAGTTGCGCCTATTCATTACCTACATTTTGATATATGGTACATTTTTGTCGGCCACCACTGTCGGCTTGTAGAACGATTTTAGTAGTACAACTTTCGTTCTACAGCATGTAATTAGGTCAAGGGTTGGAGATAGAGGTGGGGTATGTTCTAGGAAAAGTTGCGCCTATTCATTACCTACATTTTGATATATGGTACATTTTTGTCGGCCACCACTGTCGGCTTGTAGAACGATTTTAGTAGTACAACTTTCGTTCTACAGCATGTAATTAGGTCAAGGGTTGGAGATAGAGGTGGGGTATGTTCTAGGAAAAGTTGCGCCTATTCATTACCTACATTTTGATATATGGTACATTTTTGTCGGCCACCACTGTCGGCTTGTAGAACGATTTTAGTAGTACAACTTTCGTTCTACAGCATGTAATTAGGTCAAGGGTTGGAGATAGAGGTGGGGTATGTTCTAGGAAAAGTTGCGCCTATTCATTACCTACATTTTGATATATGGTACATTTTTGTCGGCCACCACTGTCGGCTTGTAGAACGATTTTAGTAGTACAACTTTCGTTCTACAGCATGTAATTAGGTCAAGGGTTGGAGATAGAGGTGGGGTATGTTCTAGGAAAAGTTGCGCCTATTCATTACCTACATTTTGATATATGGTACATTTTTGTCGGCCACCACTGTCGGCTTGTAGAACGATTTTAGTAGTACAACTTTCGTTCCACAGCATGTAATTAGGTCAAGGGTTGAAGATAGAGGTGGGGTATGTTCTAGGAAAAGTTGCGCCTATTCATTACCTACATTTTGATATATGGTACATTTTTGTCGGCCACCACTGTCGGCTTGTAGAACGATTTTAGTAGTACAACTTTCGTTCTACAGCATGTAATTAGGTCAAGGGTTGGAGATAGAGGTGGGGTATGTTCTAGGAAAAGTTGCGCCTATTCATTACCTACATTTTGATATATGGTACATTTTTGTCGGCCACCACTGTCGGCTTGTAGAACGATTTTAGTAGTACAACTTTCGTTCTACAGCATGTAATTAGGTCAAGGGTTGGAGATAGAGGTGGGGTATGTTCTAGGAAAAGTTGCGCCTATTCATTACCTACATTTTGATATATGGTACATTTTTGTCGGCCACCACTGTCGGCTTGTAGAACGATTTTAGTAGTACAACTTTCGTTCTACAGCATGTAATTAGGTCAAGGGTTGGAGATAGAGGTGGGGTATGTTCTAGGAAAAGTTGCGCCTATTCATTACCTACATTTTGATATATGGTACATTTTTGTCGGCCACCACTGTCGGCTTGTAGAACGATTTTAGTAGTACAACTTTCGTTCTACAGCATGTAATTAGGTCAAGGGTTGGAGATAGAGGTGGGGTATGTTCTAGGAAAAGTTGCGCCTATTCATTACCTACATTTTGATATATGGTACATTTTTGTCGGCCACCACTGTCGGCTTGTAGAACGATTTTAGTAGTACAACTTTCGTTCTACAGCATGTAATTAGGTCAAGGGTTGGAGATAGAGGTGGGGTATGTTCTAGGAAAAGTTGCGCCTATTCATTACCTACATTTTGATATATGGTACATTTTTGTCGGCCACCACTGTCGGCTTGTAGAACGATTTTAGTAGTACAACTTTCGTTCTACAGCATGTAATTAGGTCAAGGGTTGGAGATAGAGGTGGGGTATGTTCTAGGAAAAGTTGCGCCTATTCATTACCTACATTTTGATATATGGTACATTTTTGTCGGCCACCACTGTCGGCTTGTAGAACGATTTTAGTAGTACAACTTTCGTTCCACAGCATGTAATTAGGTCAAGGGTTGAAGATAGAGGTGGGGTATGTTCTAGGAAAAGTTGCGCCTATTCATTACCTACATTTTGATATATGGTACATTTTTGTCGGCCACCACTGTCGGCTTGTAGAACGATTTTAGTAGTACAACTTTCGTTCTACAGCATGTAATTAGGTCAAGGGTTGGAGATAGAGGTGGGGTATGTTCTAGGAAAAGTTGCGCCTATTCATTACCTACATTTTGATATATGGTACATTTTTGTCGGCCACCACTGTCGGCTTGTAGAACGATTTTAGTAGTACAACTTTCGTTCTACAGCATGTAATTAGGTCAAGGGTTGGAGATAGAGGTGGGGTATGTTCTAGGAAAAGTTGCGCCTATTCATTACCTACATTTTGATATATGGTACATTTTTGTCGGCCACCACTGTCGGCTTGTAGAACGATTTTAGTAGTACAACTTTCGTTCTACAGCATGTAATTAGGTCAAGGGTTGGAGATAGAGGTGGGGTATGTTCTAGGAAAAGTTGCGCCTATTCATTACCTACATTTTGATATATGGTACATTTTTGTCGGCCACCACTGTCGGCTTGTAGAACGATTTTAGTAGTACAACTTTCGTTCTACAGCATGTAATTAGGTCAAGGGTTGGAGATAGAGGTGGGGTATGTTCTAGGAAAAGTTGCGCCTATTCATTACCTACATTTTGATATATGGTACATTTTTGTCGGCCACCACTGTCGGCTTGTAGAACGATTTTAGTAGTACAACTTTCGTTCCACAGCATGTAATTAGGTCAAGGGTTGAAGATAGAGGTGGGGTATGTTCTAGGAAAAGTTGCGCCTATTCATTACCTACATTTTGATATATGGTACATTTTTGTCGGCCACCACTGTCGGCTTGTAGAACGATTTTAGTAGTACAACTTTCGTTCTACAGCATGTAATTAGGTCAAGGGTTGGAGATAGAGGTGGGGTATGTTCTAGGAAAAGTTGCGCCTATTCATTACCTACATTTTGATATATGGTACATTTTTGTCGGCCACCACTGTCGGCTTGTAGAACGATTTTAGTAGTACAACTTTCGTTCCACAGCATGTAATTAGGTCAAGGGTTGAAGATAGAGGTGGGGTATGTTCTAGGAAAAGTTGCGCCTATTCATTACCTACATTTTGATATATGGTACATTTTTGTCGGCCACCACTGTCGGCTTGTAGAACGATTTTAGTAGTACAACTTTCGTTCTACAGCATGTAATTAGGTCAAGGGTTGGAGATAGAGGTGGGGTATGTTCTAGGAAAAGTTGCGCCTATTCATTACCTACATTTTGATATATGGTACATTTTTGTCGGCCACCACTGTCGGCTTGTAGAACGATTTTAGTAGTACAACTTTCGTTCTACAGCATGTAATTAGGTCAAGGGTTGGAGATAGAGGTGGGGTATGTTCTAGGAAAAGTTGCGCCTATTCATTACCTACATTTTGATATATGGTACATTTTTGTCGGCCACCACTGTCGGCTTGTAGAACGATTTTAGTAGTACAACTTTCGTTCTACAGCATGTAATTAGGTCAAGGGTTGGAGATAGAGGTGGGGTATGTTCTAGGAAAAGTTGCGCCTATTCATTACCTACATTTTGATATATGGTACATTTTTGTCGGCCACCACTGTCGGCTTGTAGAACGATTTTAGTAGTACAACTTTCGTTCTACAGCATGTAATTAGGTCAAGGGTTGGAGATAGAGGTGGGGTATGTTCTAGGAAAAGTTGCGCCTATTCATTACCTACATTTTGATATATGGTACATTTTTGTCGGCCACCACTGTCGGCTTGTAGAACGATTTTAGTAGTACAACTTTCGTTCCACAGCATGTAATTAGGTCAAGGGTTGAAGATAGAGGTGGGGTATGTTCTAGGAAAAGTTGCGCCTATTCATTACCTACATTTTGATATATGGTACATTTTTGTCGGCCACCACTGTCGGCTTGTAGAACGATTTTAGTAGTACAACTTTCGTTCTACAGCATGTAATTAGGTCAAGGGTTGGAGATAGAGGTGGGGTATGTTCTAGGAAAAGTTGCGCCTATTCATTACCTACATTTTGATATATGGTACATTTTTGTCGGCCACCACTGTCGGCTTGTAGAACGATTTTAGTAGTACAACTTTCGTTCTACAGCATGTAATTAGGTCAAGGGTTGGAGATAGAGGTGGGGTATGTTCTAGGAAAAGTTGCGCCTATTCATTACCTACATTTTGATATATGGTACATTTTTGTCGGCCACCACTGTCGGCTTGTAGAACGATTTTAGTAGTACAACTTTCGTTCCACAGCATGTAATTAGGTCAAGGGTTGAAGATAGAGGTGGGGTATGTTCTAGGAAAAGTTGCGCCTATTCATTACCTACATTTTGATATATGGTACATTTTTGTCGGCCACCACTGTCGGCTTGTAGAACGATTTTAGTAGTACAACTTTCGTTCTACAGCATGTAATTAGGTCAAGGGTTGGAGATAGAGGTGGGGTATGTTCTAGGAAAAGTTGCGCCTATTCATTACCTACATTTTGATATATGGTACATTTTTGTCGGCCACCACTGTCGGCTTGTAGAACGATTTTAGTAGTACAACTTTCGTTCTACAGCATGTAATTAGGTCAAGGGTTGGAGATAGAGGTGGGGTATGTTCTAGGAAAAGTTGCGCCTATTCATTACCTACATTTTGATATATGGTACATTTTTGTCGGCCACCACTGTCGGCTTGTAGAACGATTTTAGTAGTACGACTTTCGTTCTACAGCATGTAATTAGGTCAAGGGTTGGAGATAGAGGTGGGGTATGTTCTAGGAAAAGTTGCGCCTATTCATTACCTACATTTTGATATATGGTACATTTTTGTCGGCCACCACTGTCGGCTTGTAGAACGATTTTAGTAGTACAACTTTCGTTCCACAGCATGTAATTAGGTCAAGGGTTGAAGATAGAGGTGGGGTATGTTCTAGGAAAAGTTGCGCCTATTCATTACCTACATTTTGATATATGGTACATTTTTGTCGGCCACCACTGTCGGCTTGTAGAACGATTTTAGTAGTACAACTTTCGTTCTACAGCATGTAATTAGGTCAAGGGTTGGAGATAGAGGTGGGGTATGTTCTAGGAAAAGTTGCGCCTATTCATTACCTACATTTTGATATATGGTACATTTTTGTCGGCCACCACTGTCGGCTTGTAGAACGATTTTAGTAGTACAACTTTCGTTCTACAGCATGTAATTAGGTCAAGGGTTGGAGATAGAGGTGGGGTATGTTCTAGGAAAAGTTGCGCCTATTCATTACCTACATTTTGATATATGGTACATTTTTGTCGGCCACCACTGTCGGCTTGTAGAACGATTTTAGTAGTACAACTTTCGTTCTACAGCATGTAATTAGGTCAAGGGTTGGAGATAGAGGTGGGGTATGTTCTAGGAAAAGTTGCGCCTATTCATTACCTACATTTTGATATATGGTACATTTTTGTCGGCCACCACTGTCGGCTTGTAGAACGATTTTAGTAGTACAACTTTCGTTCTACAGCATGTAATTAGGTCAAGGGTTGGAGATAGAGGTGGGGTATGTTCTAGGAAAAGTTGCGCCTATTCATTACCTACATTTTGATATATGGTACATTTTTGTCGGCCACCACTGTCGGCTTGTAGAACGATTTTAGTAGTACAACTTTCGTTCTACAGCATGTAATTAGGTCAAGGGTTGGAGATAGAGGTGGGGTATGTTCTAGGAAAAGTTGCGCCTATTCATTACCTACATTTTGATATATGGTACATTTTTGTCGGCCACCACTGTCGGCTTGTAGAACGATTTTAGTAGTACAACTTTCGTTCCACAGCATGTAATTAGGTCAAGGGTTGAAGATAGAGGTGGGGTATGTTCTAGGAAAAGTTGCGCCTATTCATTACCTACATTTTGATATATGGTACATTTTTGTCGGCCACCACTGTCGGCTTGTAGAACGATTTTAGTAGTACAACTTTCGTTCTACAGCATGTAATTAGGTCAAGGGTTGGAGATAGAGGTGGGGTATGTTCTAGGAAAAGTTGCGCCTATTCATTACCTACATTTTGATATATGGTACATTTTTGTCGGCCACCACTGTCGGCTTGTAGAACGATTTTAGTAGTACAACTTTCGTTCTACAGCATGTAATTAGGTCAAGGGTTGGAGATAGAGGTGGGGTATGTTCTAGGAAAAGTTGCGCCTATTCATTACCTACATTTTGATATATGGTACATTTTTGTCGGCCACCACTGTCGGCTTGTAGAACGATTTTAGTAGTACAACTTTCGTTCTACAGCATGTAATTAGGTCAAGGGTTGGAGATAGAGGTGGGGTATGTTCTAGGAAAAGTTGCGCCTATTCATTACCTACATTTTGATATATGGTACATTTTTGTCGGCCACCACTGTCGGCTTGTAGAACGATTTTAGTAGTACAACTTTCGTTCTACAGCATGTAATTAGGTCAAGGGTTGGAGATAGAGGTGGGGTATGTTCTAGGAAAAGTTGCGCCTATTCATTACCTACATTTTGATATATGGTACATTTTTGTCGGCCACCACTGTCGGCTTGTAGAACGATTTTAGTAGTACAACTTTCGTTCTACAGCATGTAATTAGGTCAAGGGTTGGAGATAGAGGTGGGGTATGTTCTAGGAAAAGTTGCGCCTATTCATTACCTACATTTTGATATATGGTACATTTTTGTCGGCCACCACTGTCGGCTTGTAGAACGATTTTAGTAGTACAACTTTCGTTCTACAGCATGTAATTAGGTCAAGGGTTGGAGATAGAGGTGGGGTATGTTCTAGGAAAAGTTGCGCCTATTCATTACCTACATTTTGATATATGGTACATTTTTGTCGGCCACCACTGTCGGCTTGTAGAACGATTTTAGTAGTACAACTTTCGTTCTACAGCATGTAATTAGGTCAAGGGTTGGAGATAGAGGTGGGGTATGTTCTAGGAAAAGTTGCGCCTATTCATTACCTACATTTTGATATATGGTACATTTTTGTCGGCCACCACTGTCGGCTTGTAGAACGATTTTAGTAGTACAACTTTCGTTCCACAGCATGTAATTAGGTCAAGGGTTGAAGATAGAGGTGGGGTATGTTCTAGGAAAAGTTGCGCCTATTCATTACCTACATTTTGATATATGGTACATTTTTGTCGGCCACCACTGTCGGCTTGTAGAACGATTTTAGTAGTACAACTTTCGTTCTACAGCATGTAATTAGGTCAAGGGTTGGAGATAGAGGTGGGGTATGTTCTAGGAAAAGTTGCGCCTATTCATTACCTACATTTTGATATATGGTACATTTTTGTCGGCCACCACTGTCGGCTTGTAGAACGATTTTAGTAGTACAACTTTCGTTCTACAGCATGTAATTAGGTCAAGGGTTGGAGATAGAGGTGGGGTATGTTCTAGGAAAAGTTGCGCATTTTGATATATGGTACATTTTTGTCGGCCACCACTGTCGGCTTGTAGAACGATTTTAGTAGTACAACTTTCGTTCTACAGCATGTAATTAGGTCAAGGGTTGGAGATAGAGGTGGGGTATGTTCTAGGAAAAGTTGCGCCTATTCATTACCTACATTTTGATATATGGTACATTTTTGTCGGCCACCACTGTCGGCTTGTAGAACGATTTTAGTAGTACAACTTTCGTTCTACAGCATGTAATTAGGTCAAGGGTTGGAGATAGAGGTGGGGTATGTTCTAGGAAAAGTTGCGCCTATTCATTACCTACATTTTGATATATGGTACATTTTTGTCGGCCACCACTGTCGGCTTGTAGAACGATTTTAGTAGTACAACTTTCGTTCTACAGCATGTAATTAGGTCAAGGGTTGGAGATAGAGGTGGGGTATGTTCTAGGAAAAGTTGCGCCTATTCATTACCTACATTTTGATATATGGTACATTTTTGTCGGCCACCACTGTCGGCTTGTAGAACGATTTTAGTAGTACAACTTTCGTTCCACAGCATGTAATTAGGTCAAGGGTTGAAGATAGAGGTGGGGTATGTTCTAGGAAAAGTTGCGCCTATTCATTACCTACATTTTGATATATGGTACATTTTTGTCGGCCACCACTGTCGGCTTGTAGAACGATTTTAGTAGTACAACTTTCGTTCTACAGCATGTAATTAGGTCAAGGGTTGGAGATAGAGGTGGGGTATGTTCTAGGAAAAGTTGCGCCTATTCATTACCTACATTTTGATATATGGTACATTTTTGTCGGCCACCACTGTCGGCTTGTAGAACGATTTTAGTAGTACAACTTTCGTTCTACAGCATGTAATTAGGTCAAGGGTTGGAGATAGAGGTGGGGTATGTTCTAGGAAAAGTTGCGCCTATTCATTACCTACATTTTGATATATGGTACATTTTTGTCGGCCACCACTGTCGGCTTGTAGAACGATTTTAGTAGTACAACTTTCGTTCTACAGCATGTAATTAGGTCAAGGGTTGGAGATAGAGGTGGGGTATGTTCTAGGAAAAGTTGCGCCTATTCATTACCTACATTTTGATATATGGTACATTTTTGTCGGCCACCACTGTCGGCTTGTAGAACGATTTTAGTAGTACAACTTTCGTTCTACAGCATGTAATTAGGTCAAGGGTTGGAGATAGAGGTGGGGTATGTTCTAGGAAAAGTTGCGCCTATTCATTACCTACATTTTGATATATGGTACATTTTTGTCGGCCACCACTGTCGGCTTGTAGAACGATTTTAGTAGTACAACTTTCGTTCCACAGCATGTAATTAGGTCAAGGGTTGAAGATAGAGGTGGGGTATGTTCTAGGAAAAGTTGCGCCTATTCATTACCTACATTTTGATATATGGTACATTTTTGTCGGCCACCACTGTCGGCTTGTAGAACGATTTTAGTAGTACAACTTTCGTTCTACAGCATGTAATTAGGTCAAGGGTTGGAGATAGAGGTGGGGTATGTTCTAGGAAAAGTTGCGCCTATTCATTACCTACATTTTGATATATGGTACATTTTTGTCGGCCACCACTGTCGGCTTGTAGAACGATTTTAGTAGTACAACTTTCGTTCCACAGCATGTAATTAGGTCAAGGGTTGAAGATAGAGGTGGGGTATGTTCTAGGAAAAGTTGCGCCTATTCATTACCTACATTTTGATATATGGTACATTTTTGTCGGCCACCACTGTCGGCTTGTAGAACGATTTTAGTAGTACAACTTTCGTTCTACAGCATGTAATTAGGTCAAGGGTTGGAGATAGAGGTGGGGTATGTTCTAGGAAAAGTTGCGCCTATTCATTACCTACATTTTGATATATGGTACATTTTTGTCGGCCACCACTGTCGGCTTGTAGAACGATTTTAGTAGTACAACTTTCGTTCTACAGCATGTAATTAGGTCAAGGGTTGGAGATAGAGGTGGGGTATGTTCTAGGAAAAGTTGCGCCTATTCATTACCTACATTTTGATATATGGTACATTTTTGTCGGCCACCACTGTCGGCTTGTAGAACGATTTTAGTAGTACAACTTTCGTTCTACAGCATGTAATTAGGTCAAGGGTTGGAGATAGAGGTGGGGTATGTTCTAGGAAAAGTTGCGCCTATTCATTACCTACATTTTGATATATGGTACATTTTTGTCGGCCACCACTGTCGGCTTGTAGAACGATTTTAGTAGTACAACTTTCGTTCTACAGCATGTAATTAGGTCAAGGGTTGGAGATAGAGGTGGGGTATGTTCTAGGAAAAGTTGCGCCTATTCATTACCTACATTTTGATATATGGTACATTTTTGTCGGCCACCACTGTCGGCTTGTAGAACGATTTTAGTAGTACAACTTTCGTTCCACAGCATGTAATTAGGTCAAGGGTTGAAGATAGAGGTGGGGTATGTTCTAGGAAAAGTTGCGCCTATTCATTACCTACATTTTGATATATGGTACATTTTTGTCGGCCACCACTGTCGGCTTGTAGAACGATTTTAGTAGTACAACTTTCGTTCTACAGCATGTAATTAGGTCAAGGGTTGGAGATAGAGGTGGGGTATGTTCTAGGAAAAGTTGCGCCTATTCATTACCTACATTTTGATATATGGTACATTTTTGTCGGCCACCACTGTCGGCTTGTAGAACGATTTTAGTAGTACAACTTTCGTTCTACAGCATGTAATTAGGTCAAGGGTTGGAGATAGAGGTGGGGTATGTTCTAGGAAAAGTTGCGCCTATTCATTACCTACATTTTGATATATGGTACATTTTTGTCGGCCACCACTGTCGGCTTGTAGAACGATTTTAGTAGTACAACTTTCGTTCCACAGCATGTAATTAGGTCAAGGGTTGAAGATAGAGGTGGGGTATGTTCTAGGAAAAGTTGCGCCTATTCATTACCTACATTTTGATATATGGTACATTTTTGTCGGCCACCACTGTCGGCTTGTAGAACGATTTTAGTAGTACAACTTTCGTTCTACAGCATGTAATTAGGTCAAGGGTTGGAGATAGAGGTGGGGTATGTTCTAGGAAAAGTTGCGCCTATTCATTACCTACATTTTGATATATGGTACATTTTTGTCGGCCACCACTGTCGGCTTGTAGAACGATTTTAGTAGTACAACTTTCGTTCTACAGCATGTAATTAGGTCAAGGGTTGGAGATAGAGGTGGGGTATGTTCTAGGAAAAGTTGCGCCTATTCATTACCTACATTTTGATATATGGTACATTTTTGTCGGCCACCACTGTCGGCTTGTAGAACGATTTTAGTAGTACGACTTTCGTTCTACAGCATGTAATTAGGTCAAGGGTTGGAGATAGAGGTGGGGTATGTTCTAGGAAAAGTTGCGCCTATTCATTACCTACATTTTGATATATGGTACATTTTTGTCGGCCACCACTGTCGGCTTGTAGAACGATTTTAGTAGTACAACTTTCGTTCCACAGCATGTAATTAGGTCAAGGGTTGAAGATAGAGGTGGGGTATGTTCTAGGAAAAGTTGCGCCTATTCATTACCTACATTTTGATATATGGTACATTTTTGTCGGCCACCACTGTCGGCTTGTAGAACGATTTTAGTAGTACAACTTTCGTTCTACAGCATGTAATTAGGTCAAGGGTTGGAGATAGAGGTGGGGTATGTTCTAGGAAAAGTTGCGCCTATTCATTACCTACATTTTGATATATGGTACATTTTTGTCGGCCACCACTGTCGGCTTGTAGAACGATTTTAGTAGTACAACTTTCGTTCTACAGCATGTAATTAGGTCAAGGGTTGGAGATAGAGGTGGGGTATGTTCTAGGAAAAGTTGCGCCTATTCATTACCTACATTTTGATATATGGTACATTTTTGTCGGCCACCACTGTCGGCTTGTAGAACGATTTTAGTAGTACAACTTTCGTTCTACAGCATGTAATTAGGTCAAGGGTTGGAGATAGAGGTGGGGTATGTTCTAGGAAAAGTTGCGCCTATTCATTACCTACATTTTGATATATGGTACATTTTTGTCGGCCACCACTGTCGGCTTGTAGAACGATTTTAGTAGTACAACTTTCGTTCTACAGCATGTAATTAGGTCAAGGGTTGGAGATAGAGGTGGGGTATGTTCTAGGAAAAGTTGCGCCTATTCATTACCTACATTTTGATATATGGTACATTTTTGTCGGCCACCACTGTCGGCTTGTAGAACGATTTTAGTAGTACAACTTTCGTTCTACAGCATGTAATTAGGTCAAGGGTTGGAGATAGAGGTGGGGTATGTTCTAGGAAAAGTTGCGCCTATTCATTACCTACATTTTGATATATGGTACATTTTTGTCGGCCACCACTGTCGGCTTGTAGAACGATTTTAGTAGTACAACTTTCGTTCCACAGCATGTAATTAGGTCAAGGGTTGAAGATAGAGGTGGGGTATGTTCTAGGAAAAGTTGCGCCTATTCATTACCTACATTTTGATATATGGTACATTTTTGTCGGCCACCACTGTCGGCTTGTAGAACGATTTTAGTAGTACAACTTTCGTTCTACAGCATGTAATTAGGTCAAGGGTTGGAGATAGAGGTGGGGTATGTTGTAGGAAAAGTTGCGCCTATTCATTACCTACATTTTGATATATGGTACATTTTTGTCGGCCACCACTGTCGGCTTGTAGAACGATTTTAGTAGTACAACTTTCGTTCTACAGCATGTAATTAGGTCAAGGGTTGGAGATAGAGGTGGGGTATGTTCTAGGAAAAGTTGCGCCTATTCATTACCTACATTTTGATATATGGTACATTTTTGTCGGCCACCACTGTCGGCTTGTAGAACGATTTTAGTAGTACAACTTTCGTTCTACAGCATGTAATTAGGTCAAGGGTTGGAGATAGAGGTGGGGTATGTTCTAGGAAAAGTTGCGCCTATTCATTACCTACATTTTGATATATGGTACATTTTTGTCGGCCACCACTGTCGGCTTGTAGAACGATTTTAGTAGTACAACTTTCGTTCTACAGCATGTAATTAGGTCAAGGGTTGGAGATAGAGGTGGGGTATGTTCTAGGAAAAGTTGCGCCTATTCATTACCTACATTTTGATATATGGTACATTTTTGTCGGCCACCACTGTCGGCTTGTAGAACGATTTTAGTAGTACAACTTTCGTTCCACAGCATGTAATTAGGTCAAGGGTTGAAGATAGAGGTGGGGTATGTTCTAGGAAAAGTTGCGCCTATTCATTACCTACATTTTGATATATGGTACATTTTTGTCGGCCACCACTGTCGGCTTGTAGAACGATTTTAGTAGTACAACTTTCGTTCTACAGCATGTAATTAGGTCAAGGGTTGGAGATAGAGGTGGGGTATGTTCTAGGAAAAGTTGCGCCTATTCATTACCTACATTTTGATATATGGTACATTTTTGTCGGCCACCACTGTCGGCTTGTAGAACGATTTTAGTAGTACAACTTTCGTTCTACAGCATGTAATTAGGTCAAGGGTTGGAGATAGAGGTGGGGTATGTTCTAGGAAAAGTTGCGCCTATTCATTACCTACATTTTGATATATGGTACATTTTTGTCGGCCACCACTGTCGGCTTGTAGAACGATTTTAGTAGTACAACTTTCGTTCCACAGCATGTAATTAGGTCAAGGGTTGAAGATAGAGGTGGGGTATGTTCTAGGAAAAGTTGCGCCTATTCATTACCTACATTTTGATATATGGTACATTTTTGTCGGCCACCACTGTCGGCTTGTAGAACGATTTTAGTAGTACAACTTTCGTTCTACAGCATGTAATTAGGTCAAGGGTTGGAGATAGAGGTGGGGTATGTTCTAGGAAAAGTTGCGCCTATTCATTACCTACATTTTGATATATGGTACATTTTTGTCGGCCACCACTGTCGGCTTGTAGAACGATTTTAGTAGTACAACTTTCGTTCTACAGCATGTAATTAGGTCAAGGGTTGGAGATAGAGGTGGGGTATGTTCTAGGAAAAGTTGCGCCTATTCATTACCTACATTTTGATATATGGTACATTTTTGTCGGCCACCACTGTCGGCTTGTAGAACGATTTTAGTAGTACGACTTTCGTTCTACAGCATGTAATTAGGTCAAGGGTTGGAGATAGAGGTGGGGTATGTTCTAGGAAAAGTTGCGCCTATTCATTACCTACATTTTGATATATGGTACATTTTTGTCGGCCACCACTGTCGGCTTGTAGAACGATTTTAGTAGTACAACTTTCGTTCCACAGCATGTAATTAGGTCAAGGGTTGAAGATAGAGGTGGGGTATGTTCTAGGAAAAGTTGCGCCTATTCATTACCTACATTTTGATATATGGTACATTTTTGTCGGCCACCACTGTCGGCTTGTAGAACGATTTTAGTAGTACAACTTTCGTTCTACAGCATGTAATTAGGTCAAGGGTTGGAGATAGAGGTGGGGTATGTTCTAGGAAAAGTTGCGCCTATTCATTACCTACATTTTGATATATGGTACATTTTTGTCGGCCACCACTGTCGGCTTGTAGAACGATTTTAGTAGTACAACTTTCGTTCTACAGCATGTAATTAGGTCAAGGGTTGGAGATAGAGGTGGGGTATGTTCTAGGAAAAGTTGCGCCTATTCATTACCTACATTTTGATATATGGTACATTTTTGTCGGCCACCACTGTCGGCTTGTAGAACGATTTTAGTAGTACAACTTTCGTTCTACAGCATGTAATTAGGTCAAGGGTTGGAGATAGAGGTGGGGTATGTTCTAGGAAAAGTTGCGCCTATTCATTACCTACATTTTGATATATGGTACATTTTTGTCGGCCACCACTGTCGGCTTGTAGAACGATTTTAGTAGTACAACTTTCGTTCTACAGCATGTAATTAGGTCAAGGGTTGGAGATAGAGGTGGGGTATGTTCTAGGAAAAGTTGCGCCTATTCATTACCTACATTTTGATATATGGTACATTTTTGTCGGCCACCACTGTCGGCTTGTAGAACGATTTTAGTAGTACAACTTTCGTTCTACAGCATGTAATTAGGTCAAGGGTTGGAGATAGAGGTGGGGTATGTTCTAGGAAAAGTTGCGCCTATTCATTACCTACATTTTGATATATGGTACATTTTTGTCGGCCACCACTGTCGGCTTGTAGAACGATTTTAGTAGTACAACTTTCGTTCCACAGCATGTAATTAGGTCAAGGGTTGAAGATAGAGGTGGGGTATGTTCTAGGAAAAGTTGCGCCTATTCATTACCTACATTTTGATATATGGTACATTTTTGTCGGCCACCACTGTCGGCTTGTAGAACGATTTTAGTAGTACAACTTTCGTTCTACAGCATGTAATTAGGTCAAGGGTTGGAGATAGAGGTGGGGTATGTTCTAGGAAAAGTTGCGCCTATTCATTACCTACATTTTGATATATGGTACATTTTTGTCGGCCACCACTGTCGGCTTGTAGAACGATTTTAGTAGTACAACTTTCGTTCTACAGCATGTAATTAGGTCAAGGGTTGGAGATAGAGGTGGGGTATGTTCTAGGAAAAGTTGCGCCTATTCATTACCTACATTTTGATATATGGTACATTTTTGTCGGCCACCACTGTCGGCTTGTAGAACGATTTTAGTAGTACAACTTTCGTTCTACAGCATGTAATTAGGTCAAGGGTTGGAGATAGAGGTGGGGTATGTTCTAGGAAAAGTTGCGCCTATTCATTACCTACATTTTGATATATGGTACATTTTTGTCGGCCACCACTGTCGGCTTGTAGAACGATTTTAGTAGTACAACTTTCGTTCTACAGCATGTAATTAGGTCAAGGGTTGGAGATAGAGGTGGGGTATGTTCTAGGAAAAGTTGCGCCTATTCATTACCTACATTTTGATATATGGTACATTTTTGTCGGCCACCACTGTCGGCTTGTAGAACGATTTTAGTAGTACAACTTTCGTTCTACAGCATGTAATTAGGTCAAGGGTTGGAGATAGAGGTGGGGTATGTTCTAGGAAAAGTTGCGCCTATTCATTACCTACATTTTGATATATGGTACATTTTTGTCGGCCACCACTGTCGGCTTGTAGAACGATTTTAGTAGTACAACTTTCGTTCTACAGCATGTAATTAGGTCAAGGGTTGGAGATAGAGGTGGGGTATGTTCTAGGAAAAGTTGCGCCTATTCATTACCTACATTTTGATATATGGTACATTTTTGTCGGCCACCACTGTCGGCTTGTAGAACGATTTTAGTAGTACAACTTTCGTTCTACAGCATGTAATTAGGTCAAGGGTTGGAGATAGAGGTGGGGTATGTTCTAGGAAAAGTTGCGCCTATTCATTACCTACATTTTGATATATGGTACATTTTTGTCGGCCACCACTGTCGGCTTGTAGAACGATTTTAGTAGTACAACTTTCGTTCCACAGCATGTAATTAGGTCAAGGGTTGAAGATAGAGGTGGGGTATGTTCTAGGAAAAGTTGCGCCTATTCATTACCTACATTTTGATATATGGTACATTTTTGTCGGCCACCACTGTCGGCTTGTAGAACGATTTTAGTAGTACAACTTTCGTTCTACAGCATGTAATTAGGTCAAGGGTTGGAGATAGAGGTGGGGTATGTTCTAGGAAAAGTTGCGCCTATTCATTACCTACATTTTGATATATGGTACATTTTTGTCGGCCACCACTGTCGGCTTGTAGAACGATTTTAGTAGTACAACTTTCGTTCTACAGCATGTAATTAGGTCAAGGGTTGGAGATAGAGGTGGGGTATGTTCTAGGAAAAGTTGCGCCTATTCATTACCTACATTTTGATATATGGTACATTTTTGTCGGCCACCACTGTCGGCTTGTAGAACGATTTTAGTAGTACAACTTTCGTTCTACAGCATGTAATTAGGTCAAGGGTTGGAGATAGAGGTGGGGTATGTTCTAGGAAAAGTTGCGCCTATTCATTACCTACATTTTGATATATGGTACATTTTTGTCGGCCACCACTGTCGGCTTGTAGAACGATTTTAGTAGTACAACTTTCGTTCTACAGCATGTAATTAGGTCAAGGGTTGGAGATAGAGGTGGGGTATGTTCTAGGAAAAGTTGCGCCTATTCATTACCTACATTTTGATATATGGTACATTTTTGTCGGCCACCACTGTCGGCTTGTAGAACGATTTTAGTAGTACAACTTTCGTTCTACAGCATGTAATTAGGTCAAGGGTTGGAGATAGAGGTGGGGTATGTTCTAGGAAAAGTTGCGCCTATTCATTACCTACATTTTGATATATGGTACATTTTTGTCGGCCACCACTGTCGGCTTGTAGAACGATTTTAGTAGTACAACTTTCGTTCTACAGCATGTAATTAGGTCAAGGGTTGGAGATAGAGGTGGGGTATGTTCTAGGAAAAGTTGCGCCTATTCATTACCTACATTTTGATATATGGTACATTTTTGTCGGCCACCACTGTCGGCTTGTAGAACGATTTTAGTAGTACAACTTTCGTTCCACAGCATGTAATTAGGTCAAGGGTTGAAGATAGAGGTGGGGTATGTTCTAGGAAAAGTTGCGCCTATTCATTACCTACATTTTGATATATGGTACATTTTTGTCGGCCACCACTGTCGGCTTGTAGAACGATTTTAGTAGTACAACTTTCGTTCTACAGCATGTAATTAGGTCAAGGGTTGGAGATAGAGGTGGGGTATGTTCTAGGAAAAGTTGCGCCTATTCATTACCTACATTTTGATATATGGTACATTTTTGTCGGCCACCACTGTCGGCTTGTAGAACGATTTTAGTAGTACAACTTTCGTTCTACAGCATGTAATTAGGTCAAGGGTTGGAGATAGAGGTGGGGTATGTTCTAGGAAAAGTTGCGCCTATTCATTACCTACATTTTGATATATGGTACATTTTTGTCGGCCACCACTGTCGGCTTGTAGAACGATTTTAGTAGTACAACTTTCGTTCTACAGCATGTAATTAGGTCAAGGGTTGGAGATAGAGGTGGGGTATGTTCTAGGAAAAGTTGCGCCTATTCATTACCTACATTTTGATATATGGTACATTTTTGTCGGCCACCACTGTCGGCTTGTAGAACGATTTTAGTAGTACAACTTTCGTTCTACAGCATGTAATTAGGTCAAGGGTTGGAGATAGAGGTGGGGTATGTTCTAGGAAAAGTTGCGCCTATTCATTACCTACATTTTGATATATGGTACATTTTTGTCGGCCACCACTGTCGGCTTGTAGAACGATTTTAGTAGTACAACTTTCGTTCCACAGCATGTAATTAGGTCAAGGGTTGAAGATAGAGGTGGGGTATGTTCTAGGAAAAGTTGCGCCTATTCATTACCTACATTTTGATATATGGTACATTTTTGTCGGCCACCACTGTCGGCTTGTAGAACGATTTTAGTAGTACAACTTTCGTTCTACAGCATGTAATTAGGTCAAGGGTTGGAGATAGAGGTGGGGTATGTTCTAGGAAAAGTTGCGCCTATTCATTACCTACATTTTGATATATGGTACATTTTTGTCGGCCACCACTGTCGGCTTGTAGAACGATTTTAGTAGTACAACTTTCGTTCCACAGCATGTAATTAGGTCAAGGGTTGAAGATAGAGGTGGGGTATGTTCTAGGAAAAGTTGCGCCTATTCATTACCTACATTTTGATATATGGTACATTTTTGTCGGCCACCACTGTCGGCTTGTAGAACGATTTTAGTAGTACAACTTTCGTTCTACAGCATGTAATTAGGTCAAGGGTTGGAGATAGAGGTGGGGTATGTTCTAGGAAAAGTTGCGCCTATTCATTACCTACATTTTGATATATGGTACATTTTTGTCGGCCACCACTGTCGGCTTGTAGAACGATTTTAGTAGTACAACTTTCGTTCTACAGCATGTAATTAGGTCAAGGGTTGGAGATAGAGGTGGGGTATGTTCTAGGAAAAGTTGCGCCTATTCATTACCTACATTTTGATATATGGTACATTTTTGTCGGCCACCACTGTCGGCTTGTAGAACGATTTTAGTAGTACAACTTTCGTTCTACAGCATGTAATTAGGTCAAGGGTTGGAGATAGAGGTGGGGTATGTTCTAGGAAAAGTTGCGCCTATTCATTACCTACATTTTGATATATGGTACATTTTTGTCGGCCACCACTGTCGGCTTGTAGAACGATTTTAGTAGTACAACTTTCGTTCTACAGCATGTAATTAGGTCAAGGGTTGGAGATAGAGGTGGGGTATGTTCTAGGAAAAGTTGCGCCTATTCATTACCTACATTTTGATATATGGTACATTTTTGTCGGCCACCACTGTCGGCTTGTAGAACGATTTTAGTAGTACAACTTTCGTTCCACAGCATGTAATTAGGTCAAGGGTTGAAGATAGAGGTGGGGTATGTTCTAGGAAAAGTTGCGCCTATTCATTACCTACATTTTGATATATGGTACATTTTTGTCGGCCACCACTGTCGGCTTGTAGAACGATTTTAGTAGTACAACTTTCGTTCTACAGCATGTAATTAGGTCAAGGGTTGGAGATAGAGGTGGGGTATGTTCTAGGAAAAGTTGCGCCTATTCATTACCTACATTTTGATATATGGTACATTTTTGTCGGCCACCACTGTCGGCTTGTAGAACGATTTTAGTAGTACAACTTTCGTTCTACAGCATGTAATTAGGTCAAGGGTTGGAGATAGAGGTGGGGTATGTTCTAGGAAAAGTTGCGCCTATTCATTACCTACATTTTGATATATGGTACATTTTTGTCGGCCACCACTGTCGGCTTGTAGAACGATTTTAGTAGTACAACTTTCGTTCCACAGCATGTAATTAGGTCAAGGGTTGAAGATAGAGGTGGGGTATGTTCTAGGAAAAGTTGCGCCTATTCATTACCTACATTTTGATATATGGTACATTTTTGTCGGCCACCACTGTCGGCTTGTAGAACGATTTTAGTAGTACAACTTTCGTTCTACAGCATGTAATTAGGTCAAGGGTTGGAGATAGAGGTGGGGTATGTTCTAGGAAAAGTTGCGCCTATTCATTACCTACATTTTGATATATGGTACATTTTTGTCGGCCACCACTGTCGGCTTGTAGAACGATTTTAGTAGTACAACTTTCGTTCTACAGCATGTAATTAGGTCAAGGGTTGGAGATAGAGGTGGGGTATGTTCTAGGAAAAGTTGCGCCTATTCATTACCTACATTTTGATATATGGTACATTTTTGTCGGCCACCACTGTCGGCTTGTAGAACGATTTTAGTAGTACGACTTTCGTTCTACAGCATGTAATTAGGTCAAGGGTTGGAGATAGAGGTGGGGTATGTTCTAGGAAAAGTTGCGCCTATTCATTACCTACATTTTGATATATGGTACATTTTTGTCGGCCACCACTGTCGGCTTGTAGAACGATTTTAGTAGTACAACTTTCGTTCCACAGCATGTAATTAGGTCAAGGGTTGAAGATAGAGGTGGGGTATGTTCTAGGAAAAGTTGCGCCTATTCATTACCTACATTTTGATATATGGTACATTTTTGTCGGCCACCACTGTCGGCTTGTAGAACGATTTTAGTAGTACAACTTTCGTTCTACAGCATGTAATTAGGTCAAGGGTTGGAGATAGAGGTGGGGTATGTTCTAGGAAAAGTTGCGCCTATTCATTACCTACATTTTGATATATGGTACATTTTTGTCGGCCACCACTGTCGGCTTGTAGAACGATTTTAGTAGTACAACTTTCGTTCTACAGCATGTAATTAGGTCAAGGGTTGGAGATAGAGGTGGGGTATGTTCTAGGAAAAGTTGCGCCTATTCATTACCTACATTTTGATATATGGTACATTTTTGTCGGCCACCACTGTCGGCTTGTAGAACGATTTTAGTAGTACAACTTTCGTTCTACAGCATGTAATTAGGTCAAGGGTTGGAGATAGAGGTGGGGTATGTTCTAGGAAAAGTTGCGCCTATTCATTACCTACATTTTGATATATGGTACATTTTTGTCGGCCACCACTGTCGGCTTGTAGAACGATTTTAGTAGTACAACTTTCGTTCTACAGCATGTAATTAGGTCAAGGGTTGGAGATAGAGGTGGGGTATGTTCTAGGAAAAGTTGCGCCTATTCATTACCTACATTTTGATATATGGTACATTTTTGTCGGCCACCACTGTCGGCTTGTAGAACGATTTTAGTAGTACAACTTTCGTTCTACAGCATGTAATTAGGTCAAGGGTTGGAGATAGAGGTGGGGTATGTTCTAGGAAAAGTTGCGCCTATTCATTACCTACATTTTGATATATGGTACATTTTTGTCGGCCACCACTGTCGGCTTGTAGAACGATTTTAGTAGTACAACTTTCGTTCCACAGCATGTAATTAGGTCAAGGGTTGAAGATAGAGGTGGGGTATGTTCTAGGAAAAGTTGCGCCTATTCATTACCTACATTTTGATATATGGTACATTTTTGTCGGCCACCACTGTCGGCTTGTAGAACGATTTTAGTAGTACAACTTTCGTTCTACAGCATGTAATTAGGTCAAGGGTTGGAGATAGAGGTGGGGTATGTTCTAGGAAAAGTTGCGCCTATTCATTACCTACATTTTGATATATGGTACATTTTTGTCGGCCACCACTGTCGGCTTGTAGAACGATTTTAGTAGTACAACTTTCGTTCTACAGCATGTAATTAGGTCAAGGGTTGGAGATAGAGGTGGGGTATGTTCTAGGAAAAGTTGCGCCTATTCATTACCTACATTTTGATATATGGTACATTTTTGTCGGCCACCACTGTCGGCTTGTAGAACGATTTTAGTAGTACAACTTTCGTTCTACAGCATGTAATTAGGTCAAGGGTTGGAGATAGAGGTGGGGTATGTTCTAGGAAAAGTTGCGCCTATTCATTACCTACATTTTGATATATGGTACATTTTTGTCGGCCACCACTGTCGGCTTGTAGAACGATTTTAGTAGTACAACTTTCGTTCTACAGCATGTAATTAGGTCAAGGGTTGGAGATAGAGGTGGGGTATGTTCTAGGAAAAGTTGCGCCTATTCATTACCTACATTTTGATATATGGTACATTTTTGTCGGCCACCACTGTCGGCTTGTAGAACGATTTTAGTAGTACAACTTTCGTTCTACAGCATGTAATTAGGTCAAGGGTTGGAGATAGAGGTGGGGTATGTTCTAGGAAAAGTTGCGCCTATTCATTACCTACATTTTGATATATGGTACATTTTTGTCGGCCACCACTGTCGGCTTGTAGAACGATTTTAGTAGTACAACTTTCGTTCCACAGCATGTAATTAGGTCAAGGGTTGAAGATAGAGGTGGGGTATGTTCTAGGAAAAGTTGCGCCTATTCATTACCTACATTTTGATATATGGTACATTTTTGTCGGCCACCACTGTCGGCTTGTAGAACGATTTTAGTAGTACAACTTTCGTTCTACAGCATGTAATTAGGTCAAGGGTTGGAGATAGAGGTGGGGTATGTTCTAGGAAAAGTTGCGCCTATTCATTACCTACATTTTGATATATGGTACATTTTTGTCGGCCACCACTGTCGGCTTGTAGAACGATTTTAGTAGTACAACTTTCGTTCTACAGCATGTAATTAGGTCAAGGGTTGGAGATAGAGGTGGGGTATGTTCTAGGAAAAGTTGCGCCTATTCATTACCTACATTTTGATATATGGTACATTTTTGTCGGCCACCACTGTCGGCTTGTAGAACGATTTTAGTAGTACAACTTTCGTTCCACAGCATGTAATTAGGTCAAGGGTTGAAGATAGAGGTGGGGTATGTTCTAGGAAAAGTTGCGCCTATTCATTACCTACATTTTGATATATGGTACATTTTTGTCGGCCACCACTGTCGGCTTGTAGAACGATTTTAGTAGTACAACTTTCGTTCTACAGCATGTAATTAGGTCAAGGGTTGGAGATAGAGGTGGGGTATGTTCTAGGAAAAGTTGCGCCTATTCATTACCTACATTTTGATATATGGTACATTTTTGTCGGCCACCACTGTCGGCTTGTAGAACGATTTTAGTAGTACAACTTTCGTTCTACAGCATGTAATTAGGTCAAGGGTTGGAGATAGAGGTGGGGTATGTTCTAGGAAAAGTTGCGCCTATTCATTACCTACATTTTGATATATGGTACATTTTTGTCGGCCACCACTGTCGGCTTGTAGAACGATTTTAGTAGTACGACTTTCGTTCTACAGCATGTAATTAGGTCAAGGGTTGGAGATAGAGGTGGGGTATGTTCTAGGAAAAGTTGCGCCTATTCATTACCTACATTTTGATATATGGTACATTTTTGTCGGCCACCACTGTCGGCTTGTAGAACGATTTTAGTAGTACAACTTTCGTTCCACAGCATGTAATTAGGTCAAGGGTTGAAGATAGAGGTGGGGTATGTTCTAGGAAAAGTTGCGCCTATTCATTACCTACATTTTGATATATGGTACATTTTTGTCGGCCACCACTGTCGGCTTGTAGAACGATTTTAGTAGTACAACTTTCGTTCTACAGCATGTAATTAGGTCAAGGGTTGGAGATAGAGGTGGGGTATGTTCTAGGAAAAGTTGCGCCTATTCATTACCTACATTTTGATATATGGTACATTTTTGTCGGCCACCACTGTCGGCTTGTAGAACGATTTTAGTAGTACAACTTTCGTTCCACAGCATGTAATTAGGTCAAGGGTTGAAGATAGAGGTGGGGTATGTTCTAGGAAAAGTTGCGCCTATTCATTACCTACATTTTGATATATGGTACATTTTTGTCGGCCACCACTGTCGGCTTGTAGAACGATTTTAGTAGTACAACTTTCGTTCTACAGCATGTAATTAGGTCAAGGGTTGGAGATAGAGGTGGGGTATGTTCTAGGAAAAGTTGCGCCTATTCATTACCTACATTTTGATATATGGTACATTTTTGTCGGCCACCACTGTCGGCTTGTAGAACGATTTTAGTAGTACAACTTTCGTTCTACAGCATGTAATTAGGTCAAGGGTTGGAGATAGAGGTGGGGTATGTTCTAGGAAAAGTTGCGCCTATTCATTACCTACATTTTGATATATGGTACATTTTTGTCGGCCACCACTGTCGGCTTGTAGAACGATTTTAGTAGTACAACTTTCGTTCTACAGCATGTAATTAGGTCAAGGGTTGGAGATAGAGGTGGGGTATGTTCTAGGAAAAGTTGCGCCTATTCATTACCTACATTTTGATATATGGTACATTTTTGTCGGCCACCACTGTCGGCTTGTAGAACGATTTTAGTAGTACAACTTTCGTTCTACAGCATGTAATTAGGTCAAGGGTTGGAGATAGAGGTGGGGTATGTTCTAGGAAAAGTTGCGCCTATTCATTACCTACATTTTGATATATGGTACATTTTTGTCGGCCACCACTGTCGGCTTGTAGAACGATTTTAGTAGTACAACTTTCGTTCCACAGCATGTAATTAGGTCAAGGGTTGAAGATAGAGGTGGGGTATGTTCTAGGAAAAGTTGCGCCTATTCATTACCTACATTTTGATATATGGTACATTTTTGTCGGCCACCACTGTCGGCTTGTAGAACGATTTTAGTAGTACAACTTTCGTTCTACAGCATGTAATTAGGTCAAGGGTTGGAGATAGAGGTGGGGTATGTTCTAGGAAAAGTTGCGCCTATTCATTACCTACATTTTGATATATGGTACATTTTTGTCGGCCACCACTGTCGGCTTGTAGAACGATTTTAGTAGTACAACTTTCGTTCTACAGCATGTAATTAGGTCAAGGGTTGGAGATAGAGGTGGGGTATGTTCTAGGAAAAGTTGCGCCTATTCATTACCTACATTTTGATATATGGTACATTTTTGTCGGCCACCACTGTCGGCTTGTAGAACGATTTTAGTAGTACAACTTTCGTTCCACAGCATGTAATTAGGTCAAGGGTTGAAGATAGAGGTGGGGTATGTTCTAGGAAAAGTTGCGCCTATTCATTACCTACATTTTGATATATGGTACATTTTTGTCGGCCACCACTGTCGGCTTGTAGAACGATTTTAGTAGTACAACTTTCGTTCTACAGCATGTAATTAGGTCAAGGGTTGGAGATAGAGGTGGGGTATGTTCTAGGAAAAGTTGCGCCTATTCATTACCTACATTTTGATATATGGTACATTTTTGTCGGCCACCACTGTCGGCTTGTAGAACGATTTTAGTAGTACAACTTTCGTTCTACAGCATGTAATTAGGTCAAGGGTTGGAGATAGAGGTGGGGTATGTTCTAGGAAAAGTTGCGCCTATTCATTACCTACATTTTGATATATGGTACATTTTTGTCGGCCACCACTGTCGGCTTGTAGAACGATTTTAGTAGTACGACTTTCGTTCTACAGCATGTAATTAGGTCAAGGGTTGGAGATAGAGGTGGGGTATGTTCTAGGAAAAGTTGCGCCTATTCATTACCTACATTTTGATATATGGTACATTTTTGTCGGCCACCACTGTCGGCTTGTAGAACGATTTTAGTAGTACAACTTTCGTTCCACAGCATGTAATTAGGTCAAGGGTTGAAGATAGAGGTGGGGTATGTTCTAGGAAAAGTTGCGCCTATTCATTACCTACATTTTGATATATGGTACATTTTTGTCGGCCACCACTGTCGGCTTGTAGAACGATTTTAGTAGTACAACTTTCGTTCTACAGCATGTAATTAGGTCAAGGGTTGGAGATAGAGGTGGGGTATGTTCTAGGAAAAGTTGCGCCTATTCATTACCTACATTTTGATATATGGTACATTTTTGTCGGCCACCACTGTCGGCTTGTAGAACGATTTTAGTAGTACAACTTTCGTTCCACAGCATGTAATTAGGTCAAGGGTTGAAGATAGAGGTGGGGTATGTTCTAGGAAAAGTTGCGCCTATTCATTACCTACATTTTGATATATGGTACATTTTTGTCGGCCACCACTGTCGGCTTGTAGAACGATTTTAGTAGTACAACTTTCGTTCTACAGCATGTAATTAGGTCAAGGGTTGGAGATAGAGGTGGGGTATGTTCTAGGAAAAGTTGCGCCTATTCATTACCTACATTTTGATATATGGTACATTTTTGTCGGCCACCACTGTCGGCTTGTAGAACGATTTTAGTAGTACAACTTTCGTTCTACAGCATGTAATTAGGTCAAGGGTTGGAGATAGAGGTGGGGTATGTTCTAGGAAAAGTTGCGCCTATTCATTACCTACATTTTGATATATGGTACATTTTTGTCGGCCACCACTGTCGGCTTGTAGAACGATTTTAGTAGTACAACTTTCGTTCTACAGCATGTAATTAGGTCAAGGGTTGGAGATAGAGGTGGGGTATGTTCTAGGAAAAGTTGCGCCTATTCATTACCTACATTTTGATATATGGTACATTTTTGTCGGCCACCACTGTCGGCTTGTAGAACGATTTTAGTAGTACAACTTTCGTTCTACAGCATGTAATTAGGTCAAGGGTTGGAGATAGAGGTGGGGTATGTTCTAGGAAAAGTTGCGCCTATTCATTACCTACATTTTGATATATGGTACATTTTTGTCGGCCACCACTGTCGGCTTGTAGAACGATTTTAGTAGTACAACTTTCGTTCCACAGCATGTAATTAGGTCAAGGGTTGAAGATAGAGGTGGGGTATGTTCTAGGAAAAGTTGCGCCTATTCATTACCTACATTTTGATATATGGTACATTTTTGTCGGCCACCACTGTCGGCTTGTAGAACGATTTTAGTAGTACAACTTTCGTTCTACAGCATGTAATTAGGTCAAGGGTTGGAGATAGAGGTGGGGTATGTTCTAGGAAAAGTTGCGCCTATTCATTACCTACATTTTGATATATGGTACATTTTTGTCGGCCACCACTGTCGGCTTGTAGAACGATTTTAGTAGTACAACTTTCGTTCTACAGCATGTAATTAGGTCAAGGGTTGGAGATAGAGGTGGGGTATGTTCTAGGAAAAGTTGCGCCTATTCATTACCTACATTTTGATATATGGTACATTTTTGTCGGCCACCACTGTCGGCTTGTAGAACGATTTTAGTAGTACAACTTTCGTTCCACAGCATGTAATTAGGTCAAGGGTTGAAGATAGAGGTGGGGTATGTTCTAGGAAAAGTTGCGCCTATTCATTACCTACATTTTGATATATGGTACATTTTTGTCGGCCACCACTGTCGGCTTGTAGAACGATTTTAGTAGTACAACTTTCGTTCTACAGCATGTAATTAGGTCAAGGGTTGGAGATAGAGGTGGGGTATGTTCTAGGAAAAGTTGCGCCTATTCATTACCTACATTTTGATATATGGTACATTTTTGTCGGCCACCACTGTCGGCTTGTAGAACGATTTTAGTAGTACAACTTTCGTTCTACAGCATGTAATTAGGTCAAGGGTTGGAGATAGAGGTGGGGTATGTTCTAGGAAAAGTTGCGCCTATTCATTACCTACATTTTGATATATGGTACATTTTTGTCGGCCACCACTGTCGGCTTGTAGAACGATTTTAGTAGTACGACTTTCGTTCTACAGCATGTAATTAGGTCAAGGGTTGGAGATAGAGGTGGGGTATGTTCTAGGAAAAGTTGCGCCTATTCATTACCTACATTTTGATATATGGTACATTTTTGTCGGCCACCACTGTCGGCTTGTAGAACGATTTTAGTAGTACAACTTTCGTTCCACAGCATGTAATTAGGTCAAGGGTTGAAGATAGAGGTGGGGTATGTTCTAGGAAAAGTTGCGCCTATTCATTACCTACATTTTGATATATGGTACATTTTTGTCGGCCACCACTGTCGGCTTGTAGAACGATTTTAGTAGTACAACTTTCGTTCTACAGCATGTAATTAGGTCAAGGGTTGGAGATAGAGGTGGGGTATGTTCTAGGAAAAGTTGCGCCTATTCATTACCTACATTTTGATATATGGTACATTTTTGTCGGCCACCACTGTCGGCTTGTAGAACGATTTTAGTAGTACAACTTTCGTTCTACAGCATGTAATTAGGTCAAGGGTTGGAGATAGAGGTGGGGTATGTTCTAGGAAAAGTTGCGCCTATTCATTACCTACATTTTGATATATGGTACATTTTTGTCGGCCACCACTGTCGGCTTGTAGAACGATTTTAGTAGTACAACTTTCGTTCTACAGCATGTAATTAGGTCAAGGGTTGGAGATAGAGGTGGGGTATGTTCTAGGAAAAGTTGCGCCTATTCATTACCTACATTTTGATATATGGTACATTTTTGTCGGCCACCACTGTCGGCTTGTAGAACGATTTTAGTAGTACAACTTTCGTTCTACAGCATGTAATTAGGTCAAGGGTTGGAGATAGAGGTGGGGTATGTTCTAGGAAAAGTTGCGCCTATTCATTACCTACATTTTGATATATGGTACATTTTTGTCGGCCACCACTGTCGGCTTGTAGAACGATTTTAGTAGTACAACTTTCGTTCTACAGCATGTAATTAGGTCAAGGGTTGGAGATAGAGGTGGGGTATGTTCTAGGAAAAGTTGCGCCTATTCATTACCTACATTTTGATATATGGTACATTTTTGTCGGCCACCACTGTCGGCTTGTAGAACGATTTTAGTAGTACAACTTTCGTTCCACAGCATGTAATTAGGTCAAGGGTTGAAGATAGAGGTGGGGTATGTTCTAGGAAAAGTTGCGCCTATTCATTACCTACATTTTGATATATGGTACATTTTTGTCGGCCACCACTGTCGGCTTGTAGAACGATTTTAGTAGTACAACTTTCGTTCTACAGCATGTAATTAGGTCAAGGGTTGGAGATAGAGGTGGGGTATGTTCTAGGAAAAGTTGCGCCTATTCATTACCTACATTTTGATATATGGTACATTTTTGTCGGCCACCACTGTCGGCTTGTAGAACGATTTTAGTAGTACAACTTTCGTTCTACAGCATGTAATTAGGTCAAGGGTTGGAGATAGAGGTGGGGTATGTTCTAGGAAAAGTTGCGCCTATTCATTACCTACATTTTGATATATGGTACATTTTTGTCGGCCACCACTGTCGGCTTGTAGAACGATTTTAGTAGTACAACTTTCGTTCTACAGCATGTAATTAGGTCAAGGGTTGGAGATAGAGGTGGGGTATGTTCTAGGAAAAGTTGCGCCTATTCATTACCTACATTTTGATATATGGTACATTTTTGTCGGCCACCACTGTCGGCTTGTAGAACGATTTTAGTAGTACGACTTTCGTTCTACAGCATGTAATTAGGTCAAGGGTTGGAGATAGAGGTGGGGTATGTTCTAGGAAAAGTTGCGCCTATTCATTACCTACATTTTGATATATGGTACATTTTTGTCGGCCACCACTGTCGGCTTGTAGAACGATTTTAGTAGTACAACTTTCGTTCCACAGCATGTAATTAGGTCAAGGGTTGAAGATAGAGGTGGGGTATGTTCTAGGAAAAGTTGCGCCTATTCATTACCTACATTTTGATATATGGTACATTTTTGTCGGCCACCACTGTCGGCTTGTAGAACGATTTTAGTAGTACAACTTTCGTTCTACAGCATGTAATTAGGTCAAGGGTTGGAGATAGAGGTGGGGTATGTTCTAGGAAAAGTTGCGCCTATTCATTACCTACATTTTGATATATGGTACATTTTTGTCGGCCACCACTGTCGGCTTGTAGAACGATTTTAGTAGTACAACTTTCGTTCCACAGCATGTAATTAGGTCAAGGGTTGAAGATAGAGGTGGGGTATGTTCTAGGAAAAGTTGCGCCTATTCATTACCTACATTTTGATATATGGTACATTTTTGTCGGCCACCACTGTCGGCTTGTAGAACGATTTTAGTAGTACAACTTTCGTTCTACAGCATGTAATTAGGTCAAGGGTTGGAGATAGAGGTGGGGTATGTTCTAGGAAAAGTTGCGCCTATTCATTACCTACATTTTGATATATGGTACATTTTTGTCGGCCACCACTGTCGGCTTGTAGAACGATTTTAGTAGTACAACTTTCGTTCTACAGCATGTAATTAGGTCAAGGGTTGGAGATAGAGGTGGGGTATGTTCTAGGAAAAGTTGCGCCTATTCATTACCTACATTTTGATATATGGTACATTTTTGTCGGCCACCACTGTCGGCTTGTAGAACGATTTTAGTAGTACAACTTTCGTTCTACAGCATGTAATTAGGTCAAGGGTTGGAGATAGAGGTGGGGTATGTTCTAGGAAAAGTTGCGCCTATTCATTACCTACATTTTGATATATGGTACATTTTTGTCGGCCACCACTGTCGGCTTGTAGAACGATTTTAGTAGTACAACTTTCGTTCTACAGCATGTAATTAGGTCAAGGGTTGGAGATAGAGGTGGGGTATGTTCTAGGAAAAGTTGCGCCTATTCATTACCTACATTTTGATATATGGTACATTTTTGTCGGCCACCACTGTCGGCTTGTAGAACGATTTTAGTAGTACAACTTTCGTTCCACAGCATGTAATTAGGTCAAGGGTTGAAGATAGAGGTGGGGTATGTTCTAGGAAAAGTTGCGCCTATTCATTACCTACATTTTGATATATGGTACATTTTTGTCGGCCACCACTGTCGGCTTGTAGAACGATTTTAGTAGTACAACTTTCGTTCTACAGCATGTAATTAGGTCAAGGGTTGGAGATAGAGGTGGGGTATGTTCTAGGAAAAGTTGCGCCTATTCATTACCTACATTTTGATATATGGTACATTTTTGTCGGCCACCACTGTCGGCTTGTAGAACGATTTTAGTAGTACAACTTTCGTTCTACAGCATGTAATTAGGTCAAGGGTTGGAGATAGAGGTGGGGTATGTTCTAGGAAAAGTTGCGCCTATTCATTACCTACATTTTGATATATGGTACATTTTTGTCGGCCACCACTGTCGGCTTGTAGAACGATTTTAGTAGTACAACTTTCGTTCCACAGCATGTAATTAGGTCAAGGGTTGAAGATAGAGGTGGGGTATGTTCTAGGAAAAGTTGCGCCTATTCATTACCTACATTTTGATATATGGTACATTTTTGTCGGCCACCACTGTCGGCTTGTAGAACGATTTTAGTAGTACAACTTTCGTTCTACAGCATGTAATTAGGTCAAGGGTTGGAGATAGAGGTGGGGTATGTTCTAGGAAAAGTTGCGCCTATTCATTACCTACATTTTGATATATGGTACATTTTTGTCGGCCACCACTGTCGGCTTGTAGAACGATTTTAGTAGTACAACTTTCGTTCTACAGCATGTAATTAGGTCAAGGGTTGGAGATAGAGGTGGGGTATGTTCTAGGAAAAGTTGCGCCTATTCATTACCTACATTTTGATATATGGTACATTTTTGTCGGCCACCACTGTCGGCTTGTAGAACGATTTTAGTAGTACGACTTTCGTTCTACAGCATGTAATTAGGTCAAGGGTTGGAGATAGAGGTGGGGTATGTTCTAGGAAAAGTTGCGCCTATTCATTACCTACATTTTGATATATGGTACATTTTTGTCGGCCACCACTGTCGGCTTGTAGAACGATTTTAGTAGTACAACTTTCGTTCCACAGCATGTAATTAGGTCAAGGGTTGAAGATAGAGGTGGGGTATGTTCTAGGAAAAGTTGCGCCTATTCATTACCTACATTTTGATATATGGTACATTTTTGTCGGCCACCACTGTCGGCTTGTAGAACGATTTTAGTAGTACAACTTTCGTTCTACAGCATGTAATTAGGTCAAGGGTTGGAGATAGAGGTGGGGTATGTTCTAGGAAAAGTTGCGCCTATTCATTACCTACATTTTGATATATGGTACATTTTTGTCGGCCACCACTGTCGGCTTGTAGAACGATTTTAGTAGTACAACTTTCGTTCTACAGCATGTAATTAGGTCAAGGGTTGGAGATAGAGGTGGGGTATGTTCTAGGAAAAGTTGCGCCTATTCATTACCTACATTTTGATATATGGTACATTTTTGTCGGCCACCACTGTCGGCTTGTAGAACGATTTTAGTAGTACAACTTTCGTTCTACAGCATGTAATTAGGTCAAGGGTTGGAGATAGAGGTGGGGTATGTTCTAGGAAAAGTTGCGCCTATTCATTACCTACATTTTGATATATGGTACATTTTTGTCGGCCACCACTGTCGGCTTGTAGAACGATTTTAGTAGTACAACTTTCGTTCTACAGCATGTAATTAGGTCAAGGGTTGGAGATAGAGGTGGGGTATGTTCTAGGAAAAGTTGCGCCTATTCATTACCTACATTTTGATATATGGTACATTTTTGTCGGCCACCACTGTCGGCTTGTAGAACGATTTTAGTAGTACAACTTTCGTTCTACAGCATGTAATTAGGTCAAGGGTTGGAGATAGAGGTGGGGTATGTTCTAGGAAAAGTTGCGCCTATTCATTACCTACATTTTGATATATGGTACATTTTTGTCGGCCACCACTGTCGGCTTGTAGAACGATTTTAGTAGTACAACTTTCGTTCCACAGCATGTAATTAGGTCAAGGGTTGAAGATAGAGGTGGGGTATGTTCTAGGAAAAGTTGCGCCTATTCATTACCTACATTTTGATATATGGTACATTTTTGTCGGCCACCACTGTCGGCTTGTAGAACGATTTTAGTAGTACAACTTTCGTTCTACAGCATGTAATTAGGTCAAGGGTTGGAGATAGAGGTGGGGTATGTTCTAGGAAAAGTTGCGCCTATTCATTACCTACATTTTGATATATGGTACATTTTTGTCGGCCACCACTGTCGGCTTGTAGAACGATTTTAGTAGTACAACTTTCGTTCCACAGCATGTAATTAGGTCAAGGGTTGAAGATAGAGGTGGGGTATGTTCTAGGAAAAGTTGCGCCTATTCATTACCTACATTTTGATATATGGTACATTTTTGTCGGCCACCACTGTCGGCTTGTAGAACGATTTTAGTAGTACAACTTTCGTTCTACAGCATGTAATTAGGTCAAGGGTTGGAGATAGAGGTGGGGTATGTTCTAGGAAAAGTTGCGCCTATTCATTACCTACATTTTGATATATGGTACATTTTTGTCGGCCACCACTGTCGGCTTGTAGAACGATTTTAGTAGTACAACTTTCGTTCTACAGCATGTAATTAGGTCAAGGGTTGGAGATAGAGGTGGGGTATGTTCTAGGAAAAGTTGCGCCTATTCATTACCTACATTTTGATATATGGTACATTTTTGTCGGCCACCACTGTCGGCTTGTAGAACGATTTTAGTAGTACAACTTTCGTTCTACAGCATGTAATTAGGTCAAGGGTTGGAGATAGAGGTGGGGTATGTTCTAGGAAAAGTTGCGCCTATTCATTACCTACATTTTGATATATGGTACATTTTTGTCGGCCACCACTGTCGGCTTGTAGAACGATTTTAGTAGTACAACTTTCGTTCTACAGCATGTAATTAGGTCAAGGGTTGGAGATAGAGGTGGGGTATGTTCTAGGAAAAGTTGCGCCTATTCATTACCTACATTTTGATATATGGTACATTTTTGTCGGCCACCACTGTCGGCTTGTAGAACGATTTTAGTAGTACAACTTTCGTTCCACAGCATGTAATTAGGTCAAGGGTTGAAGATAGAGGTGGGGTATGTTCTAGGAAAAGTTGCGCCTATTCATTACCTACATTTTGATATATGGTACATTTTTGTCGGCCACCACTGTCGGCTTGTAGAACGATTTTAGTAGTACAACTTTCGTTCTACAGCATGTAATTAGGTCAAGGGTTGGAGATAGAGGTGGGGTATGTTCTAGGAAAAGTTGCGCCTATTCATTACCTACATTTTGATATATGGTACATTTTTGTCGGCCACCACTGTCGGCTTGTAGAACGATTTTAGTAGTACAACTTTCGTTCTACAGCATGTAATTAGGTCAAGGGTTGGAGATAGAGGTGGGGTATGTTCTAGGAAAAGTTGCGCCTATTCATTACCTACATTTTGATATATGGTACATTTTTGTCGGCCACCACTGTCGGCTTGTAGAACGATTTTAGTAGTACAACTTTCGTTCCACAGCATGTAATTAGGTCAAGGGTTGAAGATAGAGGTGGGGTATGTTCTAGGAAAAGTTGCGCCTATTCATTACCTACATTTTGATATATGGTACATTTTTGTCGGCCACCACTGTCGGCTTGTAGAACGATTTTAGTAGTACAACTTTCGTTCTACAGCATGTAATTAGGTCAAGGGTTGGAGATAGAGGTGGGGTATGTTCTAGGAAAAGTTGCGCCTATTCATTACCTACATTTTGATATATGGTACATTTTTGTCGGCCACCACTGTCGGCTTGTAGAACGATTTTAGTAGTACAACTTTCGTTCTACAGCATGTAATTAGGTCAAGGGTTGGAGATAGAGGTGGGGTATGTTCTAGGAAAAGTTGCGCCTATTCATTACCTACATTTTGATATATGGTACATTTTTGTCGGCCACCACTGTCGGCTTGTAGAACGATTTTAGTAGTACGACTTTCGTTCTACAGCATGTAATTAGGTCAAGGGTTGGAGATAGAGGTGGGGTATGTTCTAGGAAAAGTTGCGCCTATTCATTACCTACATTTTGATATATGGTACATTTTTGTCGGCCACCACTGTCGGCTTGTAGAACGATTTTAGTAGTACAACTTTCGTTCCACAGCATGTAATTAGGTCAAGGGTTGAAGATAGAGGTGGGGTATGTTCTAGGAAAAGTTGCGCCTATTCATTACCTACATTTTGATATATGGTACATTTTTGTCGGCCACCACTGTCGGCTTGTAGAACGATTTTAGTAGTACAACTTTCGTTCTACAGCATGTAATTAGGTCAAGGGTTGGAGATAGAGGTGGGGTATGTTCTAGGAAAAGTTGCGCCTATTCATTACCTACATTTTGATATATGGTACATTTTTGTCGGCCACCACTGTCGGCTTGTAGAACGATTTTAGTAGTACAACTTTCGTTCCACAGCATGTAATTAGGTCAAGGGTTGAAGATAGAGGTGGGGTATGTTCTAGGAAAAGTTGCGCCTATTCATTACCTACATTTTGATATATGGTACATTTTTGTCGGCCACCACTGTCGGCTTGTAGAACGATTTTAGTAGTACAACTTTCGTTCTACAGCATGTAATTAGGTCAAGGGTTGGAGATAGAGGTGGGGTATGTTCTAGGAAAAGTTGCGCCTATTCATTACCTACATTTTGATATATGGTACATTTTTGTCGGCCACCACTGTCGGCTTGTAGAACGATTTTAGTAGTACAACTTTCGTTCTACAGCATGTAATTAGGTCAAGGGTTGGAGATAGAGGTGGGGTATGTTCTAGGAAAAGTTGCGCCTATTCATTACCTACATTTTGATATATGGTACATTTTTGTCGGCCACCACTGTCGGCTTGTAGAACGATTTTAGTAGTACAACTTTCGTTCTACAGCATGTAATTAGGTCAAGGGTTGGAGATAGAGGTGGGGTATGTTCTAGGAAAAGTTGCGCCTATTCATTACCTACATTTTGATATATGGTACATTTTTGTCGGCCACCACTGTCGGCTTGTAGAACGATTTTAGTAGTACAACTTTCGTTCCACAGCATGTAATTAGGTCAAGGGTTGAAGATAGAGGTGGGGTATGTTCTAGGAAAAGTTGCGCCTATTCATTACCTACATTTTGATATATGGTACATTTTTGTCGGCCACCACTGTCGGCTTGTAGAACGATTTTAGTAGTACAACTTTCGTTCTACAGCATGTAATTAGGTCAAGGGTTGGAGATAGAGGTGGGGTATGTTCTAGGAAAAGTTGCGCCTATTCATTACCTACATTTTGATATATGGTACATTTTTGTCGGCCACCACTGTCGGCTTGTAGAACGATTTTAGTAGTACAACTTTCGTTCTACAGCATGTAATTAGGTCAAGGGTTGGAGATAGAGGTGGGGTATGTTCTAGGAAAAGTTGCGCCTATTCATTACCTACATTTTGATATATGGTACATTTTTGTCGGCCACCACTGTCGGCTTGTAGAACGATTTTAGTAGTACAACTTTCGTTCCACAGCATGTAATTAGGTCAAGGGTTGAAGATAGAGGTGGGGTATGTTCTAGGAAAAGTTGCGCCTATTCATTACCTACATTTTGATATATGGTACATTTTTGTCGGCCACCACTGTCGGCTTGTAGAACGATTTTAGTAGTACAACTTTCGTTCTACAGCATGTAATTAGGTCAAGGGTTGGAGATAGAGGTGGGGTATGTTCTAGGAAAAGTTGCGCCTATTCATTACCTACATTTTGATATATGGTACATTTTTGTCGGCCACCACTGTCGGCTTGTAGAACGATTTTAGTAGTACAACTTTCGTTCTACAGCATGTAATTAGGTCAAGGGTTGGAGATAGAGGTGGGGTATGTTCTAGGAAAAGTTGCGCCTATTCATTACCTACATTTTGATATATGGTACATTTTTGTCGGCCACCACTGTCGGCTTGTAGAACGATTTTAGTAGTACGACTTTCGTTCTACAGCATGTAATTAGGTCAAGGGTTGGAGATAGAGGTGGGGTATGTTCTAGGAAAAGTTGCGCCTATTCATTACCTACATTTTGATATATGGTACATTTTTGTCGGCCACCACTGTCGGCTTGTAGAACGATTTTAGTAGTACAACTTTCGTTCCACAGCATGTAATTAGGTCAAGGGTTGAAGATAGAGGTGGGGTATGTTCTAGGAAAAGTTGCGCCTATTCATTACCTACATTTTGATATATGGTACATTTTTGTCGGCCACCACTGTCGGCTTGTAGAACGATTTTAGTAGTACAACTTTCGTTCTACAGCATGTAATTAGGTCAAGGGTTGGAGATAGAGGTGGGGTATGTTCTAGGAAAAGTTGCGCCTATTCATTACCTACATTTTGATATATGGTACATTTTTGTCGGCCACCACTGTCGGCTTGTAGAACGATTTTAGTAGTACAACTTTCGTTCTACAGCATGTAATTAGGTCAAGGGTTGGAGATAGAGGTGGGGTATGTTCTAGGAAAAGTTGCGCCTATTCATTACCTACATTTTGATATATGGTACATTTTTGTCGGCCACCACTGTCGGCTTGTAGAACGATTTTAGTAGTACAACTTTCGTTCTACAGCATGTAATTAGGTCAAGGGTTGGAGATAGAGGTGGGGTATGTTCTAGGAAAAGTTGCGCCTATTCATTACCTACATTTTGATATATGGTACATTTTTGTCGGCCACCACTGTCGGCTTGTAGAACGATTTTAGTAGTACAACTTTCGTTCTACAGCATGTAATTAGGTCAAGGGTTGGAGATAGAGGTGGGGTATGTTCTAGGAAAAGTTGCGCCTATTCATTACCTACATTTTGATATATGGTACATTTTTGTCGGCCACCACTGTCGGCTTGTAGAACGATTTTAGTAGTACAACTTTCGTTCTACAGCATGTAATTAGGTCAAGGGTTGGAGATAGAGGTGGGGTATGTTCTAGGAAAAGTTGCGCCTATTCATTACCTACATTTTGATATATGGTACATTTTTGTCGGCCACCACTGTCGGCTTGTAGAACGATTTTAGTAGTACAACTTTCGTTCCACAGCATGTAATTAGGTCAAGGGTTGAAGATAGAGGTGGGGTATGTTCTAGGAAAAGTTGCGCCTATTCATTACCTACATTTTGATATATGGTACATTTTTGTCGGCCACCACTGTCGGCTTGTAGAACGATTTTAGTAGTACAACTTTCGTTCTACAGCATGTAATTAGGTCAAGGGTTGGAGATAGAGGTGGGGTATGTTCTAGGAAAAGTTGCGCCTATTCATTACCTACATTTTGATATATGGTACATTTTTGTCGGCCACCACTGTCGGCTTGTAGAACGATTTTAGTAGTACAACTTTCGTTCTACAGCATGTAATTAGGTCAAGGGTTGGAGATAGAGGTGGGGTATGTTCTAGGAAAAGTTGCGCCTATTCATTACCTACATTTTGATATATGGTACATTTTTGTCGGCCACCACTGTCGGCTTGTAGAACGATTTTAGTAGTACAACTTTCGTTCTACAGCATGTAATTAGGTCAAGGGTTGGAGATAGAGGTGGGGTATGTTCTAGGAAAAGTTGCGCCTATTCATTACCTACATTTTGATATATGGTACATTTTTGTCGGCCACCACTGTCGGCTTGTAGAACGATTTTAGTAGTACAACTTTCGTTCTACAGCATGTAATTAGGTCAAGGGTTGGAGATAGAGGTGGGGTATGTTCTAGGAAAAGTTGCGCCTATTCATTACCTACATTTTGATATATGGTACATTTTTGTCGGCCACCACTGTCGGCTTGTAGAACGATTTTAGTAGTACAACTTTCGTTCTACAGCATGTAATTAGGTCAAGGGTTGGAGATAGAGGTGGGGTATGTTCTAGGAAAAGTTGCGCCTATTCATTACCTACATTTTGATATATGGTACATTTTTGTCGGCCACCACTGTCGGCTTGTAGAACGATTTTAGTAGTACAACTTTCGTTCTACAGCATGTAATTAGGTCAAGGGTTGGAGATAGAGGTGGGGTATGTTCTAGGAAAAGTTGCGCCTATTCATTACCTACATTTTGATATATGGTACATTTTTGTCGGCCACCACTGTCGGCTTGTAGAACGATTTTAGTAGTACAACTTTCGTTCCACAGCATGTAATTAGGTCAAGGGTTGAAGATAGAGGTGGGGTATGTTCTAGGAAAAGTTGCGCCTATTCATTACCTACATTTTGATATATGGTACATTTTTGTCGGCCACCACTGTCGGCTTGTAGAACGATTTTAGTAGTACAACTTTCGTTCTACAGCATGTAATTAGGTCAAGGGTTGGAGATAGAGGTGGGGTATGTTCTAGGAAAAGTTGCGCCTATTCATTACCTACATTTTGATATATGGTACATTTTTGTCGGCCACCACTGTCGGCTTGTAGAACGATTTTAGTAGTACAACTTTCGTTCTACAGCATGTAATTAGGTCAAGGGTTGGAGATAGAGGTGGGGTATGTTCTAGGAAAAGTTGCGCCTATTCATTACCTACATTTTGATATATGGTACATTTTTGTCGGCCACCACTGTCGGCTTGTAGAACGATTTTAGTAGTACAACTTTCGTTCTACAGCATGTAATTAGGTCAAGGGTTGGAGATAGAGGTGGGGTATGTTCTAGGAAAAGTTGCGCCTATTCATTACCTACATTTTGATATATGGTACATTTTTGTCGGCCACCACTGTCGGCTTGTAGAACGATTTTAGTAGTACAACTTTCGTTCTACAGCATGTAATTAGGTCAAGGGTTGGAGATAGAGGTGGGGTATGTTCTAGGAAAAGTTGCGCCTATTCATTACCTACATTTTGATATATGGTACATTTTTGTCGGCCACCACTGTCGGCTTGTAGAACGATTTTAGTAGTACAACTTTCGTTCCACAGCATGTAATTAGGTCAAGGGTTGAAGATAGAGGTGGGGTATGTTCTAGGAAAAGTTGCGCCTATTCATTACCTACATTTTGATATATGGTACATTTTTGTCGGCCACCACTGTCGGCTTGTAGAACGATTTTAGTAGTACAACTTTCGTTCTACAGCATGTAATTAGGTCAAGGGTTGGAGATAGAGGTGGGGTATGTTCTAGGAAAAGTTGCGCCTATTCATTACCTACATTTTGATATATGGTACATTTTTGTCGGCCACCACTGTCGGCTTGTAGAACGATTTTAGTAGTACAACTTTCGTTCCACAGCATGTAATTAGGTCAAGGGTTGAAGATAGAGGTGGGGTATGTTCTAGGAAAAGTTGCGCCTATTCATTACCTACATTTTGATATATGGTACATTTTTGTCGGCCACCACTGTCGGCTTGTAGAACGATTTTAGTAGTACAACTTTCGTTCTACAGCATGTAATTAGGTCAAGGGTTGGAGATAGAGGTGGGGTATGTTCTAGGAAAAGTTGCGCCTATTCATTACCTACATTTTGATATATGGTACATTTTTGTCGGCCACCACTGTCGGCTTGTAGAACGATTTTAGTAGTACAACTTTCGTTCTACAGCATGTAATTAGGTCAAGGGTTGGAGATAGAGGTGGGGTATGTTCTAGGAAAAGTTGCGCCTATTCATTACCTACATTTTGATATATGGTACATTTTTGTCGGCCACCACTGTCGGCTTGTAGAACGATTTTAGTAGTACAACTTTCGTTCTACAGCATGTAATTAGGTCAAGGGTTGGAGATAGAGGTGGGGTATGTTCTAGGAAAAGTTGCGCCTATTCATTACCTACATTTTGATATATGGTACATTTTTGTCGGCCACCACTGTCGGCTTGTAGAACGATTTTAGTAGTACAACTTTCGTTCTACAGCATGTAATTAGGTCAAGGGTTGGAGATAGAGGTGGGGTATGTTCTAGGAAAAGTTGCGCCTATTCATTACCTACATTTTGATATATGGTACATTTTTGTCGGCCACCACTGTCGGCTTGTAGAACGATTTTAGTAGTACAACTTTCGTTCCACAGCATGTAATTAGGTCAAGGGTTGAAGATAGAGGTGGGGTATGTTCTAGGAAAAGTTGCGCCTATTCATTACCTACATTTTGATATATGGTACATTTTTGTCGGCCACCACTGTCGGCTTGTAGAACGATTTTAGTAGTACAACTTTCGTTCTACAGCATGTAATTAGGTCAAGGGTTGGAGATAGAGGTGGGGTATGTTCTAGGAAAAGTTGCGCCTATTCATTACCTACATTTTGATATATGGTACATTTTTGTCGGCCACCACTGTCGGCTTGTAGAACGATTTTAGTAGTACAACTTTCGTTCTACAGCATGTAATTAGGTCAAGGGTTGGAGATAGAGGTGGGGTATGTTCTAGGAAAAGTTGCGCCTATTCATTACCTACATTTTGATATATGGTACATTTTTGTCGGCCACCACTGTCGGCTTGTAGAACGATTTTAGTAGTACAACTTTCGTTCCACAGCATGTAATTAGGTCAAGGGTTGAAGATAGAGGTGGGGTATGTTCTAGGAAAAGTTGCGCCTATTCATTACCTACATTTTGATATATGGTACATTTTTGTCGGCCACCACTGTCGGCTTGTAGAACGATTTTAGTAGTACAACTTTCGTTCTACAGCATGTAATTAGGTCAAGGGTTGGAGATAGAGGTGGGGTATGTTCTAGGAAAAGTTGCGCCTATTCATTACCTACATTTTGATATATGGTACATTTTTGTCGGCCACCACTGTCGGCTTGTAGAACGATTTTAGTAGTACAACTTTCGTTCTACAGCATGTAATTAGGTCAAGGGTTGGAGATAGAGGTGGGGTATGTTCTAGGAAAAGTTGCGCCTATTCATTACCTACATTTTGATATATGGTACATTTTTGTCGGCCACCACTGTCGGCTTGTAGAACGATTTTAGTAGTACGACTTTCGTTCTACAGCATGTAATTAGGTCAAGGGTTGGAGATAGAGGTGGGGTATGTTCTAGGAAAAGTTGCGCCTATTCATTACCTACATTTTGATATATGGTACATTTTTGTCGGCCACCACTGTCGGCTTGTAGAACGATTTTAGTAGTACAACTTTCGTTCCACAGCATGTAATTAGGTCAAGGGTTGAAGATAGAGGTGGGGTATGTTCTAGGAAAAGTTGCGCCTATTCATTACCTACATTTTGATATATGGTACATTTTTGTCGGCCACCACTGTCGGCTTGTAGAACGATTTTAGTAGTACAACTTTCGTTCTACAGCATGTAATTAGGTCAAGGGTTGGAGATAGAGGTGGGGTATGTTCTAGGAAAAGTTGCGCCTATTCATTACCTACATTTTGATATATGGTACATTTTTGTCGGCCACCACTGTCGGCTTGTAGAACGATTTTAGTAGTACAACTTTCGTTCTACAGCATGTAATTAGGTCAAGGGTTGGAGATAGAGGTGGGGTATGTTCTAGGAAAAGTTGCGCCTATTCATTACCTACATTTTGATATATGGTACATTTTTGTCGGCCACCACTGTCGGCTTGTAGAACGATTTTAGTAGTACAACTTTCGTTCTACAGCATGTAATTAGGTCAAGGGTTGGAGATAGAGGTGGGGTATGTTCTAGGAAAAGTTGCGCCTATTCATTACCTACATTTTGATATATGGTACATTTTTGTCGGCCACCACTGTCGGCTTGTAGAACGATTTTAGTAGTACAACTTTCGTTCTACAGCATGTAATTAGGTCAAGGGTTGGAGATAGAGGTGGGGTATGTTCTAGGAAAAGTTGCGCCTATTCATTACCTACATTTTGATATATGGTACATTTTTGTCGGCCACCACTGTCGGCTTGTAGAACGATTTTAGTAGTACAACTTTCGTTCTACAGCATGTAATTAGGTCAAGGGTTGGAGATAGAGGTGGGGTATGTTCTAGGAAAAGTTGCGCCTATTCATTACCTACATTTTGATATATGGTACATTTTTGTCGGCCACCACTGTCGGCTTGTAGAACGATTTTAGTAGTACAACTTTCGTTCCACAGCATGTAATTAGGTCAAGGGTTGAAGATAGAGGTGGGGTATGTTCTAGGAAAAGTTGCGCCTATTCATTACCTACATTTTGATATATGGTACATTTTTGTCGGCCACCACTGTCGGCTTGTAGAACGATTTTAGTAGTACAACTTTCGTTCTACAGCATGTAATTAGGTCAAGGGTTGGAGATAGAGGTGGGGTATGTTCTAGGAAAAGTTGCGCCTATTCATTACCTACATTTTGATATATGGTACATTTTTGTCGGCCACCACTGTCGGCTTGTAGAACGATTTTAGTAGTACAACTTTCGTTCTACAGCATGTAATTAGGTCAAGGGTTGGAGATAGAGGTGGGGTATGTTCTAGGAAAAGTTGCGCCTATTCATTACCTACATTTTGATATATGGTACATTTTTGTCGGCCACCACTGTCGGCTTGTAGAACGATTTTAGTAGTACAACTTTCGTTCTACAGCATGTAATTAGGTCAAGGGTTGGAGATAGAGGTGGGGTATGTTCTAGGAAAAGTTGCGCCTATTCATTACCTACATTTTGATATATGGTACATTTTTGTCGGCCACCACTGTCGGCTTGTAGAACGATTTTAGTAGTACAACTTTCGTTCTACAGCATGTAATTAGGTCAAGGGTTGGAGATAGAGGTGGGGTATGTTCTAGGAAAAGTTGCGCCTATTCATTACCTACATTTTGATATATGGTACATTTTTGTCGGCCACCACTGTCGGCTTGTAGAACGATTTTAGTAGTACAACTTTCGTTCTACAGCATGTAATTAGGTCAAGGGTTGGAGATAGAGGTGGGGTATGTTCTAGGAAAAGTTGCGCCTATTCATTACCTACATTTTGATATATGGTACATTTTTGTCGGCCACCACTGTCGGCTTGTAGAACGATTTTAGTAGTACAACTTTCGTTCTACAGCATGTAATTAGGTCAAGGGTTGGAGATAGAGGTGGGGTATGTTCTAGGAAAAGTTGCGCCTATTCATTACCTACATTTTGATATATGGTACATTTTTGTCGGCCACCACTGTCGGCTTGTAGAACGATTTTAGTAGTACAACTTTCGTTCTACAGCATGTAATTAGGTCAAGGGTTGGAGATAGAGGTGGGGTATGTTCTAGGAAAAGTTGCGCCTATTCATTACCTACATTTTGATATATGGTACATTTTTGTCGGCCACCACTGTCGGCTTGTAGAACGATTTTAGTAGTACAACTTTCGTTCCACAGCATGTAATTAGGTCAAGGGTTGAAGATAGAGGTGGGGTATGTTCTAGGAAAAGTTGCGCCTATTCATTACCTACATTTTGATATATGGTACATTTTTGTCGGCCACCACTGTCGGCTTGTAGAACGATTTTAGTAGTACAACTTTCGTTCTACAGCATGTAATTAGGTCAAGGGTTGGAGATAGAGGTGGGGTATGTTCTAGGAAAAGTTGCGCCTATTCATTACCTACATTTTGATATATGGTACATTTTTGTCGGCCACCACTGTCGGCTTGTAGAACGATTTTAGTAGTACAACTTTCGTTCTACAGCATGTAATTAGGTCAAGGGTTGGAGATAGAGGTGGGGTATGTTCTAGGAAAAGTTGCGCATTTTGATATATGGTACATTTTTGTCGGCCACCACTGTCGGCTTGTAGAACGATTTTAGTAGTACAACTTTCGTTCTACAGCATGTAATTAGGTCAAGGGTTGGAGATAGAGGTGGGGTATGTTCTAGGAAAAGTTGCGCCTATTCATTACCTACATTTTGATATATGGTACATTTTTGTCGGCCACCACTGTCGGCTTGTAGAACGATTTTAGTAGTACAACTTTCGTTCTACAGCATGTAATTAGGTCAAGGGTTGGAGATAGAGGTGGGGTATGTTCTAGGAAAAGTTGCGCCTATTCATTACCTACATTTTGATATATGGTACATTTTTGTCGGCCACCACTGTCGGCTTGTAGAACGATTTTAGTAGTACAACTTTCGTTCTACAGCATGTAATTAGGTCAAGGGTTGGAGATAGAGGTGGGGTATGTTCTAGGAAAAGTTGCGCCTATTCATTACCTACATTTTGATATATGGTACATTTTTGTCGGCCACCACTGTCGGCTTGTAGAACGATTTTAGTAGTACAACTTTCGTTCCACAGCATGTAATTAGGTCAAGGGTTGAAGATAGAGGTGGGGTATGTTCTAGGAAAAGTTGCGCCTATTCATTACCTACATTTTGATATATGGTACATTTTTGTCGGCCACCACTGTCGGCTTGTAGAACGATTTTAGTAGTACAACTTTCGTTCTACAGCATGTAATTAGGTCAAGGGTTGGAGATAGAGGTGGGGTATGTTCTAGGAAAAGTTGCGCCTATTCATTACCTACATTTTGATATATGGTACATTTTTGTCGGCCACCACTGTCGGCTTGTAGAACGATTTTAGTAGTACAACTTTCGTTCTACAGCATGTAATTAGGTCAAGGGTTGGAGATAGAGGTGGGGTATGTTCTAGGAAAAGTTGCGCCTATTCATTACCTACATTTTGATATATGGTACATTTTTGTCGGCCACCACTGTCGGCTTGTAGAACGATTTTAGTAGTACAACTTTCGTTCTACAGCATGTAATTAGGTCAAGGGTTGGAGATAGAGGTGGGGTATGTTCTAGGAAAAGTTGCGCCTATTCATTACCTACATTTTGATATATGGTACATTTTTGTCGGCCACCACTGTCGGCTTGTAGAACGATTTTAGTAGTACAACTTTCGTTCTACAGCATGTAATTAGGTCAAGGGTTGGAGATAGAGGTGGGGTATGTTCTAGGAAAAGTTGCGCCTATTCATTACCTACATTTTGATATATGGTACATTTTTGTCGGCCACCACTGTCGGCTTGTAGAACGATTTTAGTAGTACAACTTTCGTTCCACAGCATGTAATTAGGTCAAGGGTTGAAGATAGAGGTGGGGTATGTTCTAGGAAAAGTTGCGCCTATTCATTACCTACATTTTGATATATGGTACATTTTTGTCGGCCACCACTGTCGGCTTGTAGAACGATTTTAGTAGTACAACTTTCGTTCTACAGCATGTAATTAGGTCAAGGGTTGGAGATAGAGGTGGGGTATGTTCTAGGAAAAGTTGCGCCTATTCATTACCTACATTTTGATATATGGTACATTTTTGTCGGCCACCACTGTCGGCTTGTAGAACGATTTTAGTAGTACAACTTTCGTTCCACAGCATGTAATTAGGTCAAGGGTTGAAGATAGAGGTGGGGTATGTTCTAGGAAAAGTTGCGCCTATTCATTACCTACATTTTGATATATGGTACATTTTTGTCGGCCACCACTGTCGGCTTGTAGAACGATTTTAGTAGTACAACTTTCGTTCTACAGCATGTAATTAGGTCAAGGGTTGGAGATAGAGGTGGGGTATGTTCTAGGAAAAGTTGCGCCTATTCATTACCTACATTTTGATATATGGTACATTTTTGTCGGCCACCACTGTCGGCTTGTAGAACGATTTTAGTAGTACAACTTTCGTTCTACAGCATGTAATTAGGTCAAGGGTTGGAGATAGAGGTGGGGTATGTTCTAGGAAAAGTTGCGCCTATTCATTACCTACATTTTGATATATGGTACATTTTTGTCGGCCACCACTGTCGGCTTGTAGAACGATTTTAGTAGTACAACTTTCGTTCTACAGCATGTAATTAGGTCAAGGGTTGGAGATAGAGGTGGGGTATGTTCTAGGAAAAGTTGCGCCTATTCATTACCTACATTTTGATATATGGTACATTTTTGTCGGCCACCACTGTCGGCTTGTAGAACGATTTTAGTAGTACAACTTTCGTTCTACAGCATGTAATTAGGTCAAGGGTTGGAGATAGAGGTGGGGTATGTTCTAGGAAAAGTTGCGCCTATTCATTACCTACATTTTGATATATGGTACATTTTTGTCGGCCACCACTGTCGGCTTGTAGAACGATTTTAGTAGTACAACTTTCGTTCCACAGCATGTAATTAGGTCAAGGGTTGAAGATAGAGGTGGGGTATGTTCTAGGAAAAGTTGCGCCTATTCATTACCTACATTTTGATATATGGTACATTTTTGTCGGCCACCACTGTCGGCTTGTAGAACGATTTTAGTAGTACAACTTTCGTTCTACAGCATGTAATTAGGTCAAGGGTTGGAGATAGAGGTGGGGTATGTTCTAGGAAAAGTTGCGCCTATTCATTACCTACATTTTGATATATGGTACATTTTTGTCGGCCACCACTGTCGGCTTGTAGAACGATTTTAGTAGTACAACTTTCGTTCTACAGCATGTAATTAGGTCAAGGGTTGGAGATAGAGGTGGGGTATGTTCTAGGAAAAGTTGCGCCTATTCATTACCTACATTTTGATATATGGTACATTTTTGTCGGCCACCACTGTCGGCTTGTAGAACGATTTTAGTAGTACAACTTTCGTTCCACAGCATGTAATTAGGTCAAGGGTTGAAGATAGAGGTGGGGTATGTTCTAGGAAAAGTTGCGCCTATTCATTACCTACATTTTGATATATGGTACATTTTTGTCGGCCACCACTGTCGGCTTGTAGAACGATTTTAGTAGTACAACTTTCGTTCTACAGCATGTAATTAGGTCAAGGGTTGGAGATAGAGGTGGGGTATGTTCTAGGAAAAGTTGCGCCTATTCATTACCTACATTTTGATATATGGTACATTTTTGTCGGCCACCACTGTCGGCTTGTAGAACGATTTTAGTAGTACAACTTTCGTTCTACAGCATGTAATTAGGTCAAGGGTTGGAGATAGAGGTGGGGTATGTTCTAGGAAAAGTTGCGCCTATTCATTACCTACATTTTGATATATGGTACATTTTTGTCGGCCACCACTGTCGGCTTGTAGAACGATTTTAGTAGTACGACTTTCGTTCTACAGCATGTAATTAGGTCAAGGGTTGGAGATAGAGGTGGGGTATGTTCTAGGAAAAGTTGCGCCTATTCATTACCTACATTTTGATATATGGTACATTTTTGTCGGCCACCACTGTCGGCTTGTAGAACGATTTTAGTAGTACAACTTTCGTTCCACAGCATGTAATTAGGTCAAGGGTTGAAGATAGAGGTGGGGTATGTTCTAGGAAAAGTTGCGCCTATTCATTACCTACATTTTGATATATGGTACATTTTTGTCGGCCACCACTGTCGGCTTGTAGAACGATTTTAGTAGTACAACTTTCGTTCTACAGCATGTAATTAGGTCAAGGGTTGGAGATAGAGGTGGGGTATGTTCTAGGAAAAGTTGCGCCTATTCATTACCTACATTTTGATATATGGTACATTTTTGTCGGCCACCACTGTCGGCTTGTAGAACGATTTTAGTAGTACAACTTTCGTTCTACAGCATGTAATTAGGTCAAGGGTTGGAGATAGAGGTGGGGTATGTTCTAGGAAAAGTTGCGCCTATTCATTACCTACATTTTGATATATGGTACATTTTTGTCGGCCACCACTGTCGGCTTGTAGAACGATTTTAGTAGTACAACTTTCGTTCTACAGCATGTAATTAGGTCAAGGGTTGGAGATAGAGGTGGGGTATGTTCTAGGAAAAGTTGCGCCTATTCATTACCTACATTTTGATATATGGTACATTTTTGTCGGCCACCACTGTCGGCTTGTAGAACGATTTTAGTAGTACAACTTTCGTTCTACAGCATGTAATTAGGTCAAGGGTTGGAGATAGAGGTGGGGTATGTTCTAGGAAAAGTTGCGCCTATTCATTACCTACATTTTGATATATGGTACATTTTTGTCGGCCACCACTGTCGGCTTGTAGAACGATTTTAGTAGTACAACTTTCGTTCTACAGCATGTAATTAGGTCAAGGGTTGGAGATAGAGGTGGGGTATGTTCTAGGAAAAGTTGCGCCTATTCATTACCTACATTTTGATATATGGTACATTTTTGTCGGCCACCACTGTCGGCTTGTAGAACGATTTTAGTAGTACAACTTTCGTTCCACAGCATGTAATTAGGTCAAGGGTTGAAGATAGAGGTGGGGTATGTTCTAGGAAAAGTTGCGCCTATTCATTACCTACATTTTGATATATGGTACATTTTTGTCGGCCACCACTGTCGGCTTGTAGAACGATTTTAGTAGTACAACTTTCGTTCTACAGCATGTAATTAGGTCAAGGGTTGGAGATAGAGGTGGGGTATGTTGTAGGAAAAGTTGCGCCTATTCATTACCTACATTTTGATATATGGTACATTTTTGTCGGCCACCACTGTCGGCTTGTAGAACGATTTTAGTAGTACAACTTTCGTTCTACAGCATGTAATTAGGTCAAGGGTTGGAGATAGAGGTGGGGTATGTTCTAGGAAAAGTTGCGCCTATTCATTACCTACATTTTGATATATGGTACATTTTTGTCGGCCACCACTGTCGGCTTGTAGAACGATTTTAGTAGTACAACTTTCGTTCTACAGCATGTAATTAGGTCAAGGGTTGGAGATAGAGGTGGGGTATGTTCTAGGAAAAGTTGCGCCTATTCATTACCTACATTTTGATATATGGTACATTTTTGTCGGCCACCACTGTCGGCTTGTAGAACGATTTTAGTAGTACAACTTTCGTTCTACAGCATGTAATTAGGTCAAGGGTTGGAGATAGAGGTGGGGTATGTTCTAGGAAAAGTTGCGCCTATTCATTACCTACATTTTGATATATGGTACATTTTTGTCGGCCACCACTGTCGGCTTGTAGAACGATTTTAGTAGTACAACTTTCGTTCCACAGCATGTAATTAGGTCAAGGGTTGAAGATAGAGGTGGGGTATGTTCTAGGAAAAGTTGCGCCTATTCATTACCTACATTTTGATATATGGTACATTTTTGTCGGCCACCACTGTCGGCTTGTAGAACGATTTTAGTAGTACAACTTTCGTTCTACAGCATGTAATTAGGTCAAGGGTTGGAGATAGAGGTGGGGTATGTTCTAGGAAAAGTTGCGCCTATTCATTACCTACATTTTGATATATGGTACATTTTTGTCGGCCACCACTGTCGGCTTGTAGAACGATTTTAGTAGTACAACTTTCGTTCTACAGCATGTAATTAGGTCAAGGGTTGGAGATAGAGGTGGGGTATGTTCTAGGAAAAGTTGCGCCTATTCATTACCTACATTTTGATATATGGTACATTTTTGTCGGCCACCACTGTCGGCTTGTAGAACGATTTTAGTAGTACAACTTTCGTTCCACAGCATGTAATTAGGTCAAGGGTTGAAGATAGAGGTGGGGTATGTTCTAGGAAAAGTTGCGCCTATTCATTACCTACATTTTGATATATGGTACATTTTTGTCGGCCACCACTGTCGGCTTGTAGAACGATTTTAGTAGTACAACTTTCGTTCTACAGCATGTAATTAGGTCAAGGGTTGGAGATAGAGGTGGGGTATGTTCTAGGAAAAGTTGCGCCTATTCATTACCTACATTTTGATATATGGTACATTTTTGTCGGCCACCACTGTCGGCTTGTAGAACGATTTTAGTAGTACAACTTTCGTTCTACAGCATGTAATTAGGTCAAGGGTTGGAGATAGAGGTGGGGTATGTTCTAGGAAAAGTTGCGCCTATTCATTACCTACATTTTGATATATGGTACATTTTTGTCGGCCACCACTGTCGGCTTGTAGAACGATTTTAGTAGTACGACTTTCGTTCTACAGCATGTAATTAGGTCAAGGGTTGGAGATAGAGGTGGGGTATGTTCTAGGAAAAGTTGCGCCTATTCATTACCTACATTTTGATATATGGTACATTTTTGTCGGCCACCACTGTCGGCTTGTAGAACGATTTTAGTAGTACAACTTTCGTTCCACAGCATGTAATTAGGTCAAGGGTTGAAGATAGAGGTGGGGTATGTTCTAGGAAAAGTTGCGCCTATTCATTACCTACATTTTGATATATGGTACATTTTTGTCGGCCACCACTGTCGGCTTGTAGAACGATTTTAGTAGTACAACTTTCGTTCTACAGCATGTAATTAGGTCAAGGGTTGGAGATAGAGGTGGGGTATGTTCTAGGAAAAGTTGCGCCTATTCATTACCTACATTTTGATATATGGTACATTTTTGTCGGCCACCACTGTCGGCTTGTAGAACGATTTTAGTAGTACAACTTTCGTTCTACAGCATGTAATTAGGTCAAGGGTTGGAGATAGAGGTGGGGTATGTTCTAGGAAAAGTTGCGCCTATTCATTACCTACATTTTGATATATGGTACATTTTTGTCGGCCACCACTGTCGGCTTGTAGAACGATTTTAGTAGTACAACTTTCGTTCTACAGCATGTAATTAGGTCAAGGGTTGGAGATAGAGGTGGGGTATGTTCTAGGAAAAGTTGCGCCTATTCATTACCTACATTTTGATATATGGTACATTTTTGTCGGCCACCACTGTCGGCTTGTAGAACGATTTTAGTAGTACAACTTTCGTTCTACAGCATGTAATTAGGTCAAGGGTTGGAGATAGAGGTGGGGTATGTTCTAGGAAAAGTTGCGCCTATTCATTACCTACATTTTGATATATGGTACATTTTTGTCGGCCACCACTGTCGGCTTGTAGAACGATTTTAGTAGTACAACTTTCGTTCTACAGCATGTAATTAGGTCAAGGGTTGGAGATAGAGGTGGGGTATGTTCTAGGAAAAGTTGCGCCTATTCATTACCTACATTTTGATATATGGTACATTTTTGTCGGCCACCACTGTCGGCTTGTAGAACGATTTTAGTAGTACAACTTTCGTTCCACAGCATGTAATTAGGTCAAGGGTTGAAGATAGAGGTGGGGTATGTTCTAGGAAAAGTTGCGCCTATTCATTACCTACATTTTGATATATGGTACATTTTTGTCGGCCACCACTGTCGGCTTGTAGAACGATTTTAGTAGTACAACTTTCGTTCTACAGCATGTAATTAGGTCAAGGGTTGGAGATAGAGGTGGGGTATGTTCTAGGAAAAGTTGCGCCTATTCATTACCTACATTTTGATATATGGTACATTTTTGTCGGCCACCACTGTCGGCTTGTAGAACGATTTTAGTAGTACAACTTTCGTTCTACAGCATGTAATTAGGTCAAGGGTTGGAGATAGAGGTGGGGTATGTTCTAGGAAAAGTTGCGCCTATTCATTACCTACATTTTGATATATGGTACATTTTTGTCGGCCACCACTGTCGGCTTGTAGAACGATTTTAGTAGTACAACTTTCGTTCTACAGCATGTAATTAGGTCAAGGGTTGGAGATAGAGGTGGGGTATGTTCTAGGAAAAGTTGCGCCTATTCATTACCTACATTTTGATATATGGTACATTTTTGTCGGCCACCACTGTCGGCTTGTAGAACGATTTTAGTAGTACAACTTTCGTTCTACAGCATGTAATTAGGTCAAGGGTTGGAGATAGAGGTGGGGTATGTTCTAGGAAAAGTTGCGCCTATTCATTACCTACATTTTGATATATGGTACATTTTTGTCGGCCACCACTGTCGGCTTGTAGAACGATTTTAGTAGTACAACTTTCGTTCTACAGCATGTAATTAGGTCAAGGGTTGGAGATAGAGGTGGGGTATGTTCTAGGAAAAGTTGCGCCTATTCATTACCTACATTTTGATATATGGTACATTTTTGTCGGCCACCACTGTCGGCTTGTAGAACGATTTTAGTAGTACAACTTTCGTTCTACAGCATGTAATTAGGTCAAGGGTTGGAGATAGAGGTGGGGTATGTTCTAGGAAAAGTTGCGCCTATTCATTACCTACATTTTGATATATGGTACATTTTTGTCGGCCACCACTGTCGGCTTGTAGAACGATTTTAGTAGTACAACTTTCGTTCTACAGCATGTAATTAGGTCAAGGGTTGGAGATAGAGGTGGGGTATGTTCTAGGAAAAGTTGCGCCTATTCATTACCTACATTTTGATATATGGTACATTTTTGTCGGCCACCACTGTCGGCTTGTAGAACGATTTTAGTAGTACAACTTTCGTTCCACAGCATGTAATTAGGTCAAGGGTTGAAGATAGAGGTGGGGTATGTTCTAGGAAAAGTTGCGCCTATTCATTACCTACATTTTGATATATGGTACATTTTTGTCGGCCACCACTGTCGGCTTGTAGAACGATTTTAGTAGTACAACTTTCGTTCTACAGCATGTAATTAGGTCAAGGGTTGGAGATAGAGGTGGGGTATGTTCTAGGAAAAGTTGCGCCTATTCATTACCTACATTTTGATATATGGTACATTTTTGTCGGCCACCACTGTCGGCTTGTAGAACGATTTTAGTAGTACAACTTTCGTTCTACAGCATGTAATTAGGTCAAGGGTTGGAGATAGAGGTGGGGTATGTTCTAGGAAAAGTTGCGCCTATTCATTACCTACATTTTGATATATGGTACATTTTTGTCGGCCACCACTGTCGGCTTGTAGAACGATTTTAGTAGTACAACTTTCGTTCTACAGCATGTAATTAGGTCAAGGGTTGGAGATAGAGGTGGGGTATGTTCTAGGAAAAGTTGCGCCTATTCATTACCTACATTTTGATATATGGTACATTTTTGTCGGCCACCACTGTCGGCTTGTAGAACGATTTTAGTAGTACAACTTTCGTTCTACAGCATGTAATTAGGTCAAGGGTTGGAGATAGAGGTGGGGTATGTTCTAGGAAAAGTTGCGCCTATTCATTACCTACATTTTGATATATGGTACATTTTTGTCGGCCACCACTGTCGGCTTGTAGAACGATTTTAGTAGTACAACTTTCGTTCTACAGCATGTAATTAGGTCAAGGGTTGGAGATAGAGGTGGGGTATGTTCTAGGAAAAGTTGCGCCTATTCATTACCTACATTTTGATATATGGTACATTTTTGTCGGCCACCACTGTCGGCTTGTAGAACGATTTTAGTAGTACAACTTTCGTTCTACAGCATGTAATTAGGTCAAGGGTTGGAGATAGAGGTGGGGTATGTTCTAGGAAAAGTTGCGCCTATTCATTACCTACATTTTGATATATGGTACATTTTTGTCGGCCACCACTGTCGGCTTGTAGAACGATTTTAGTAGTACAACTTTCGTTCCACAGCATGTAATTAGGTCAAGGGTTGAAGATAGAGGTGGGGTATGTTCTAGGAAAAGTTGCGCCTATTCATTACCTACATTTTGATATATGGTACATTTTTGTCGGCCACCACTGTCGGCTTGTAGAACGATTTTAGTAGTACAACTTTCGTTCTACAGCATGTAATTAGGTCAAGGGTTGGAGATAGAGGTGGGGTATGTTCTAGGAAAAGTTGCGCCTATTCATTACCTACATTTTGATATATGGTACATTTTTGTCGGCCACCACTGTCGGCTTGTAGAACGATTTTAGTAGTACAACTTTCGTTCTACAGCATGTAATTAGGTCAAGGGTTGGAGATAGAGGTGGGGTATGTTCTAGGAAAAGTTGCGCCTATTCATTACCTACATTTTGATATATGGTACATTTTTGTCGGCCACCACTGTCGGCTTGTAGAACGATTTTAGTAGTACAACTTTCGTTCTACAGCATGTAATTAGGTCAAGGGTTGGAGATAGAGGTGGGGTATGTTCTAGGAAAAGTTGCGCCTATTCATTACCTACATTTTGATATATGGTACATTTTTGTCGGCCACCACTGTCGGCTTGTAGAACGATTTTAGTAGTACAACTTTCGTTCTACAGCATGTAATTAGGTCAAGGGTTGGAGATAGAGGTGGGGTATGTTCTAGGAAAAGTTGCGCCTATTCATTACCTACATTTTGATATATGGTACATTTTTGTCGGCCACCACTGTCGGCTTGTAGAACGATTTTAGTAGTACAACTTTCGTTCCACAGCATGTAATTAGGTCAAGGGTTGAAGATAGAGGTGGGGTATGTTCTAGGAAAAGTTGCGCCTATTCATTACCTACATTTTGATATATGGTACATTTTTGTCGGCCACCACTGTCGGCTTGTAGAACGATTTTAGTAGTACAACTTTCGTTCTACAGCATGTAATTAGGTCAAGGGTTGGAGATAGAGGTGGGGTATGTTCTAGGAAAAGTTGCGCCTATTCATTACCTACATTTTGATATATGGTACATTTTTGTCGGCCACCACTGTCGGCTTGTAGAACGATTTTAGTAGTACAACTTTCGTTCCACAGCATGTAATTAGGTCAAGGGTTGAAGATAGAGGTGGGGTATGTTCTAGGAAAAGTTGCGCCTATTCATTACCTACATTTTGATATATGGTACATTTTTGTCGGCCACCACTGTCGGCTTGTAGAACGATTTTAGTAGTACAACTTTCGTTCTACAGCATGTAATTAGGTCAAGGGTTGGAGATAGAGGTGGGGTATGTTCTAGGAAAAGTTGCGCCTATTCATTACCTACATTTTGATATATGGTACATTTTTGTCGGCCACCACTGTCGGCTTGTAGAACGATTTTAGTAGTACAACTTTCGTTCTACAGCATGTAATTAGGTCAAGGGTTGGAGATAGAGGTGGGGTATGTTCTAGGAAAAGTTGCGCCTATTCATTACCTACATTTTGATATATGGTACATTTTTGTCGGCCACCACTGTCGGCTTGTAGAACGATTTTAGTAGTACAACTTTCGTTCTACAGCATGTAATTAGGTCAAGGGTTGGAGATAGAGGTGGGGTATGTTCTAGGAAAAGTTGCGCCTATTCATTACCTACATTTTGATATATGGTACATTTTTGTCGGCCACCACTGTCGGCTTGTAGAACGATTTTAGTAGTACAACTTTCGTTCTACAGCATGTAATTAGGTCAAGGGTTGGAGATAGAGGTGGGGTATGTTCTAGGAAAAGTTGCGCCTATTCATTACCTACATTTTGATATATGGTACATTTTTGTCGGCCACCACTGTCGGCTTGTAGAACGATTTTAGTAGTACAACTTTCGTTCCACAGCATGTAATTAGGTCAAGGGTTGAAGATAGAGGTGGGGTATGTTCTAGGAAAAGTTGCGCCTATTCATTACCTACATTTTGATATATGGTACATTTTTGTCGGCCACCACTGTCGGCTTGTAGAACGATTTTAGTAGTACAACTTTCGTTCTACAGCATGTAATTAGGTCAAGGGTTGGAGATAGAGGTGGGGTATGTTCTAGGAAAAGTTGCGCCTATTCATTACCTACATTTTGATATATGGTACATTTTTGTCGGCCACCACTGTCGGCTTGTAGAACGATTTTAGTAGTACAACTTTCGTTCTACAGCATGTAATTAGGTCAAGGGTTGGAGATAGAGGTGGGGTATGTTCTAGGAAAAGTTGCGCCTATTCATTACCTACATTTTGATATATGGTACATTTTTGTCGGCCACCACTGTCGGCTTGTAGAACGATTTTAGTAGTACAACTTTCGTTCCACAGCATGTAATTAGGTCAAGGGTTGAAGATAGAGGTGGGGTATGTTCTAGGAAAAGTTGCGCCTATTCATTACCTACATTTTGATATATGGTACATTTTTGTCGGCCACCACTGTCGGCTTGTAGAACGATTTTAGTAGTACAACTTTCGTTCTACAGCATGTAATTAGGTCAAGGGTTGGAGATAGAGGTGGGGTATGTTCTAGGAAAAGTTGCGCCTATTCATTACCTACATTTTGATATATGGTACATTTTTGTCGGCCACCACTGTCGGCTTGTAGAACGATTTTAGTAGTACAACTTTCGTTCTACAGCATGTAATTAGGTCAAGGGTTGGAGATAGAGGTGGGGTATGTTCTAGGAAAAGTTGCGCCTATTCATTACCTACATTTTGATATATGGTACATTTTTGTCGGCCACCACTGTCGGCTTGTAGAACGATTTTAGTAGTACGACTTTCGTTCTACAGCATGTAATTAGGTCAAGGGTTGGAGATAGAGGTGGGGTATGTTCTAGGAAAAGTTGCGCCTATTCATTACCTACATTTTGATATATGGTACATTTTTGTCGGCCACCACTGTCGGCTTGTAGAACGATTTTAGTAGTACAACTTTCGTTCCACAGCATGTAATTAGGTCAAGGGTTGAAGATAGAGGTGGGGTATGTTCTAGGAAAAGTTGCGCCTATTCATTACCTACATTTTGATATATGGTACATTTTTGTCGGCCACCACTGTCGGCTTGTAGAACGATTTTAGTAGTACAACTTTCGTTCTACAGCATGTAATTAGGTCAAGGGTTGGAGATAGAGGTGGGGTATGTTCTAGGAAAAGTTGCGCCTATTCATTACCTACATTTTGATATATGGTACATTTTTGTCGGCCACCACTGTCGGCTTGTAGAACGATTTTAGTAGTACAACTTTCGTTCTACAGCATGTAATTAGGTCAAGGGTTGGAGATAGAGGTGGGGTATGTTCTAGGAAAAGTTGCGCCTATTCATTACCTACATTTTGATATATGGTACATTTTTGTCGGCCACCACTGTCGGCTTGTAGAACGATTTTAGTAGTACAACTTTCGTTCTACAGCATGTAATTAGGTCAAGGGTTGGAGATAGAGGTGGGGTATGTTCTAGGAAAAGTTGCGCCTATTCATTACCTACATTTTGATATATGGTACATTTTTGTCGGCCACCACTGTCGGCTTGTAGAACGATTTTAGTAGTACAACTTTCGTTCTACAGCATGTAATTAGGTCAAGGGTTGGAGATAGAGGTGGGGTATGTTCTAGGAAAAGTTGCGCCTATTCATTACCTACATTTTGATATATGGTACATTTTTGTCGGCCACCACTGTCGGCTTGTAGAACGATTTTAGTAGTACAACTTTCGTTCTACAGCATGTAATTAGGTCAAGGGTTGGAGATAGAGGTGGGGTATGTTCTAGGAAAAGTTGCGCCTATTCATTACCTACATTTTGATATATGGTACATTTTTGTCGGCCACCACTGTCGGCTTGTAGAACGATTTTAGTAGTACAACTTTCGTTCCACAGCATGTAATTAGGTCAAGGGTTGAAGATAGAGGTGGGGTATGTTCTAGGAAAAGTTGCGCCTATTCATTACCTACATTTTGATATATGGTACATTTTTGTCGGCCACCACTGTCGGCTTGTAGAACGATTTTAGTAGTACAACTTTCGTTCTACAGCATGTAATTAGGTCAAGGGTTGGAGATAGAGGTGGGGTATGTTCTAGGAAAAGTTGCGCCTATTCATTACCTACATTTTGATATATGGTACATTTTTGTCGGCCACCACTGTCGGCTTGTAGAACGATTTTAGTAGTACAACTTTCGTTCTACAGCATGTAATTAGGTCAAGGGTTGGAGATAGAGGTGGGGTATGTTCTAGGAAAAGTTGCGCCTATTCATTACCTACATTTTGATATATGGTACATTTTTGTCGGCCACCACTGTCGGCTTGTAGAACGATTTTAGTAGTACAACTTTCGTTCTACAGCATGTAATTAGGTCAAGGGTTGGAGATAGAGGTGGGGTATGTTCTAGGAAAAGTTGCGCCTATTCATTACCTACATTTTGATATATGGTACATTTTTGTCGGCCACCACTGTCGGCTTGTAGAACGATTTTAGTAGTACAACTTTCGTTCTACAGCATGTAATTAGGTCAAGGGTTGGAGATAGAGGTGGGGTATGTTCTAGGAAAAGTTGCGCCTATTCATTACCTACATTTTGATATATGGTACATTTTTGTCGGCCACCACTGTCGGCTTGTAGAACGATTTTAGTAGTACAACTTTCGTTCTACAGCATGTAATTAGGTCAAGGGTTGGAGATAGAGGTGGGGTATGTTCTAGGAAAAGTTGCGCCTATTCATTACCTACATTTTGATATATGGTACATTTTTGTCGGCCACCACTGTCGGCTTGTAGAACGATTTTAGTAGTACAACTTTCGTTCCACAGCATGTAATTAGGTCAAGGGTTGAAGATAGAGGTGGGGTATGTTCTAGGAAAAGTTGCGCCTATTCATTACCTACATTTTGATATATGGTACATTTTTGTCGGCCACCACTGTCGGCTTGTAGAACGATTTTAGTAGTACAACTTTCGTTCTACAGCATGTAATTAGGTCAAGGGTTGGAGATAGAGGTGGGGTATGTTCTAGGAAAAGTTGCGCCTATTCATTACCTACATTTTGATATATGGTACATTTTTGTCGGCCACCACTGTCGGCTTGTAGAACGATTTTAGTAGTACAACTTTCGTTCTACAGCATGTAATTAGGTCAAGGGTTGGAGATAGAGGTGGGGTATGTTCTAGGAAAAGTTGCGCCTATTCATTACCTACATTTTGATATATGGTACATTTTTGTCGGCCACCACTGTCGGCTTGTAGAACGATTTTAGTAGTACAACTTTCGTTCCACAGCATGTAATTAGGTCAAGGGTTGAAGATAGAGGTGGGGTATGTTCTAGGAAAAGTTGCGCCTATTCATTACCTACATTTTGATATATGGTACATTTTTGTCGGCCACCACTGTCGGCTTGTAGAACGATTTTAGTAGTACAACTTTCGTTCTACAGCATGTAATTAGGTCAAGGGTTGGAGATAGAGGTGGGGTATGTTCTAGGAAAAGTTGCGCCTATTCATTACCTACATTTTGATATATGGTACATTTTTGTCGGCCACCACTGTCGGCTTGTAGAACGATTTTAGTAGTACAACTTTCGTTCTACAGCATGTAATTAGGTCAAGGGTTGGAGATAGAGGTGGGGTATGTTCTAGGAAAAGTTGCGCCTATTCATTACCTACATTTTGATATATGGTACATTTTTGTCGGCCACCACTGTCGGCTTGTAGAACGATTTTAGTAGTACGACTTTCGTTCTACAGCATGTAATTAGGTCAAGGGTTGGAGATAGAGGTGGGGTATGTTCTAGGAAAAGTTGCGCCTATTCATTACCTACATTTTGATATATGGTACATTTTTGTCGGCCACCACTGTCGGCTTGTAGAACGATTTTAGTAGTACAACTTTCGTTCCACAGCATGTAATTAGGTCAAGGGTTGAAGATAGAGGTGGGGTATGTTCTAGGAAAAGTTGCGCCTATTCATTACCTACATTTTGATATATGGTACATTTTTGTCGGCCACCACTGTCGGCTTGTAGAACGATTTTAGTAGTACAACTTTCGTTCTACAGCATGTAATTAGGTCAAGGGTTGGAGATAGAGGTGGGGTATGTTCTAGGAAAAGTTGCGCCTATTCATTACCTACATTTTGATATATGGTACATTTTTGTCGGCCACCACTGTCGGCTTGTAGAACGATTTTAGTAGTACAACTTTCGTTCCACAGCATGTAATTAGGTCAAGGGTTGAAGATAGAGGTGGGGTATGTTCTAGGAAAAGTTGCGCCTATTCATTACCTACATTTTGATATATGGTACATTTTTGTCGGCCACCACTGTCGGCTTGTAGAACGATTTTAGTAGTACAACTTTCGTTCTACAGCATGTAATTAGGTCAAGGGTTGGAGATAGAGGTGGGGTATGTTCTAGGAAAAGTTGCGCCTATTCATTACCTACATTTTGATATATGGTACATTTTTGTCGGCCACCACTGTCGGCTTGTAGAACGATTTTAGTAGTACAACTTTCGTTCTACAGCATGTAATTAGGTCAAGGGTTGGAGATAGAGGTGGGGTATGTTCTAGGAAAAGTTGCGCCTATTCATTACCTACATTTTGATATATGGTACATTTTTGTCGGCCACCACTGTCGGCTTGTAGAACGATTTTAGTAGTACAACTTTCGTTCTACAGCATGTAATTAGGTCAAGGGTTGGAGATAGAGGTGGGGTATGTTCTAGGAAAAGTTGCGCCTATTCATTACCTACATTTTGATATATGGTACATTTTTGTCGGCCACCACTGTCGGCTTGTAGAACGATTTTAGTAGTACAACTTTCGTTCTACAGCATGTAATTAGGTCAAGGGTTGGAGATAGAGGTGGGGTATGTTCTAGGAAAAGTTGCGCCTATTCATTACCTACATTTTGATATATGGTACATTTTTGTCGGCCACCACTGTCGGCTTGTAGAACGATTTTAGTAGTACAACTTTCGTTCCACAGCATGTAATTAGGTCAAGGGTTGAAGATAGAGGTGGGGTATGTTCTAGGAAAAGTTGCGCCTATTCATTACCTACATTTTGATATATGGTACATTTTTGTCGGCCACCACTGTCGGCTTGTAGAACGATTTTAGTAGTACAACTTTCGTTCTACAGCATGTAATTAGGTCAAGGGTTGGAGATAGAGGTGGGGTATGTTCTAGGAAAAGTTGCGCCTATTCATTACCTACATTTTGATATATGGTACATTTTTGTCGGCCACCACTGTCGGCTTGTAGAACGATTTTAGTAGTACAACTTTCGTTCTACAGCATGTAATTAGGTCAAGGGTTGGAGATAGAGGTGGGGTATGTTCTAGGAAAAGTTGCGCCTATTCATTACCTACATTTTGATATATGGTACATTTTTGTCGGCCACCACTGTCGGCTTGTAGAACGATTTTAGTAGTACAACTTTCGTTCCACAGCATGTAATTAGGTCAAGGGTTGAAGATAGAGGTGGGGTATGTTCTAGGAAAAGTTGCGCCTATTCATTACCTACATTTTGATATATGGTACATTTTTGTCGGCCACCACTGTCGGCTTGTAGAACGATTTTAGTAGTACAACTTTCGTTCTACAGCATGTAATTAGGTCAAGGGTTGGAGATAGAGGTGGGGTATGTTCTAGGAAAAGTTGCGCCTATTCATTACCTACATTTTGATATATGGTACATTTTTGTCGGCCACCACTGTCGGCTTGTAGAACGATTTTAGTAGTACAACTTTCGTTCTACAGCATGTAATTAGGTCAAGGGTTGGAGATAGAGGTGGGGTATGTTCTAGGAAAAGTTGCGCCTATTCATTACCTACATTTTGATATATGGTACATTTTTGTCGGCCACCACTGTCGGCTTGTAGAACGATTTTAGTAGTACGACTTTCGTTCTACAGCATGTAATTAGGTCAAGGGTTGGAGATAGAGGTGGGGTATGTTCTAGGAAAAGTTGCGCCTATTCATTACCTACATTTTGATATATGGTACATTTTTGTCGGCCACCACTGTCGGCTTGTAGAACGATTTTAGTAGTACAACTTTCGTTCCACAGCATGTAATTAGGTCAAGGGTTGAAGATAGAGGTGGGGTATGTTCTAGGAAAAGTTGCGCCTATTCATTACCTACATTTTGATATATGGTACATTTTTGTCGGCCACCACTGTCGGCTTGTAGAACGATTTTAGTAGTACAACTTTCGTTCTACAGCATGTAATTAGGTCAAGGGTTGGAGATAGAGGTGGGGTATGTTCTAGGAAAAGTTGCGCCTATTCATTACCTACATTTTGATATATGGTACATTTTTGTCGGCCACCACTGTCGGCTTGTAGAACGATTTTAGTAGTACAACTTTCGTTCCACAGCATGTAATTAGGTCAAGGGTTGAAGATAGAGGTGGGGTATGTTCTAGGAAAAGTTGCGCCTATTCATTACCTACATTTTGATATATGGTACATTTTTGTCGGCCACCACTGTCGGCTTGTAGAACGATTTTAGTAGTACAACTTTCGTTCTACAGCATGTAATTAGGTCAAGGGTTGGAGATAGAGGTGGGGTATGTTCTAGGAAAAGTTGCGCCTATTCATTACCTACATTTTGATATATGGTACATTTTTGTCGGCCACCACTGTCGGCTTGTAGAACGATTTTAGTAGTACAACTTTCGTTCTACAGCATGTAATTAGGTCAAGGGTTGGAGATAGAGGTGGGGTATGTTCTAGGAAAAGTTGCGCCTATTCATTACCTACATTTTGATATATGGTACATTTTTGTCGGCCACCACTGTCGGCTTGTAGAACGATTTTAGTAGTACAACTTTCGTTCTACAGCATGTAATTAGGTCAAGGGTTGGAGATAGAGGTGGGGTATGTTCTAGGAAAAGTTGCGCCTATTCATTACCTACATTTTGATATATGGTACATTTTTGTCGGCCACCACTGTCGGCTTGTAGAACGATTTTAGTAGTACAACTTTCGTTCTACAGCATGTAATTAGGTCAAGGGTTGGAGATAGAGGTGGGGTATGTTCTAGGAAAAGTTGCGCCTATTCATTACCTACATTTTGATATATGGTACATTTTTGTCGGCCACCACTGTCGGCTTGTAGAACGATTTTAGTAGTACAACTTTCGTTCCACAGCATGTAATTAGGTCAAGGGTTGAAGATAGAGGTGGGGTATGTTCTAGGAAAAGTTGCGCCTATTCATTACCTACATTTTGATATATGGTACATTTTTGTCGGCCACCACTGTCGGCTTGTAGAACGATTTTAGTAGTACAACTTTCGTTCTACAGCATGTAATTAGGTCAAGGGTTGGAGATAGAGGTGGGGTATGTTCTAGGAAAAGTTGCGCCTATTCATTACCTACATTTTGATATATGGTACATTTTTGTCGGCCACCACTGTCGGCTTGTAGAACGATTTTAGTAGTACAACTTTCGTTCTACAGCATGTAATTAGGTCAAGGGTTGGAGATAGAGGTGGGGTATGTTCTAGGAAAAGTTGCGCCTATTCATTACCTACATTTTGATATATGGTACATTTTTGTCGGCCACCACTGTCGGCTTGTAGAACGATTTTAGTAGTACAACTTTCGTTCCACAGCATGTAATTAGGTCAAGGGTTGAAGATAGAGGTGGGGTATGTTCTAGGAAAAGTTGCGCCTATTCATTACCTACATTTTGATATATGGTACATTTTTGTCGGCCACCACTGTCGGCTTGTAGAACGATTTTAGTAGTACAACTTTCGTTCTACAGCATGTAATTAGGTCAAGGGTTGGAGATAGAGGTGGGGTATGTTCTAGGAAAAGTTGCGCCTATTCATTACCTACATTTTGATATATGGTACATTTTTGTCGGCCACCACTGTCGGCTTGTAGAACGATTTTAGTAGTACAACTTTCGTTCTACAGCATGTAATTAGGTCAAGGGTTGGAGATAGAGGTGGGGTATGTTCTAGGAAAAGTTGCGCCTATTCATTACCTACATTTTGATATATGGTACATTTTTGTCGGCCACCACTGTCGGCTTGTAGAACGATTTTAGTAGTACGACTTTCGTTCTACAGCATGTAATTAGGTCAAGGGTTGGAGATAGAGGTGGGGTATGTTCTAGGAAAAGTTGCGCCTATTCATTACCTACATTTTGATATATGGTACATTTTTGTCGGCCACCACTGTCGGCTTGTAGAACGATTTTAGTAGTACAACTTTCGTTCCACAGCATGTAATTAGGTCAAGGGTTGAAGATAGAGGTGGGGTATGTTCTAGGAAAAGTTGCGCCTATTCATTACCTACATTTTGATATATGGTACATTTTTGTCGGCCACCACTGTCGGCTTGTAGAACGATTTTAGTAGTACAACTTTCGTTCTACAGCATGTAATTAGGTCAAGGGTTGGAGATAGAGGTGGGGTATGTTCTAGGAAAAGTTGCGCCTATTCATTACCTACATTTTGATATATGGTACATTTTTGTCGGCCACCACTGTCGGCTTGTAGAACGATTTTAGTAGTACAACTTTCGTTCTACAGCATGTAATTAGGTCAAGGGTTGGAGATAGAGGTGGGGTATGTTCTAGGAAAAGTTGCGCCTATTCATTACCTACATTTTGATATATGGTACATTTTTGTCGGCCACCACTGTCGGCTTGTAGAACGATTTTAGTAGTACAACTTTCGTTCTACAGCATGTAATTAGGTCAAGGGTTGGAGATAGAGGTGGGGTATGTTCTAGGAAAAGTTGCGCCTATTCATTACCTACATTTTGATATATGGTACATTTTTGTCGGCCACCACTGTCGGCTTGTAGAACGATTTTAGTAGTACAACTTTCGTTCTACAGCATGTAATTAGGTCAAGGGTTGGAGATAGAGGTGGGGTATGTTCTAGGAAAAGTTGCGCCTATTCATTACCTACATTTTGATATATGGTACATTTTTGTCGGCCACCACTGTCGGCTTGTAGAACGATTTTAGTAGTACAACTTTCGTTCTACAGCATGTAATTAGGTCAAGGGTTGGAGATAGAGGTGGGGTATGTTCTAGGAAAAGTTGCGCCTATTCATTACCTACATTTTGATATATGGTACATTTTTGTCGGCCACCACTGTCGGCTTGTAGAACGATTTTAGTAGTACAACTTTCGTTCCACAGCATGTAATTAGGTCAAGGGTTGAAGATAGAGGTGGGGTATGTTCTAGGAAAAGTTGCGCCTATTCATTACCTACATTTTGATATATGGTACATTTTTGTCGGCCACCACTGTCGGCTTGTAGAACGATTTTAGTAGTACAACTTTCGTTCTACAGCATGTAATTAGGTCAAGGGTTGGAGATAGAGGTGGGGTATGTTCTAGGAAAAGTTGCGCCTATTCATTACCTACATTTTGATATATGGTACATTTTTGTCGGCCACCACTGTCGGCTTGTAGAACGATTTTAGTAGTACAACTTTCGTTCTACAGCATGTAATTAGGTCAAGGGTTGGAGATAGAGGTGGGGTATGTTCTAGGAAAAGTTGCGCCTATTCATTACCTACATTTTGATATATGGTACATTTTTGTCGGCCACCACTGTCGGCTTGTAGAACGATTTTAGTAGTACAACTTTCGTTCTACAGCATGTAATTAGGTCAAGGGTTGGAGATAGAGGTGGGGTATGTTCTAGGAAAAGTTGCGCCTATTCATTACCTACATTTTGATATATGGTACATTTTTGTCGGCCACCACTGTCGGCTTGTAGAACGATTTTAGTAGTACGACTTTCGTTCTACAGCATGTAATTAGGTCAAGGGTTGGAGATAGAGGTGGGGTATGTTCTAGGAAAAGTTGCGCCTATTCATTACCTACATTTTGATATATGGTACATTTTTGTCGGCCACCACTGTCGGCTTGTAGAACGATTTTAGTAGTACAACTTTCGTTCCACAGCATGTAATTAGGTCAAGGGTTGAAGATAGAGGTGGGGTATGTTCTAGGAAAAGTTGCGCCTATTCATTACCTACATTTTGATATATGGTACATTTTTGTCGGCCACCACTGTCGGCTTGTAGAACGATTTTAGTAGTACAACTTTCGTTCTACAGCATGTAATTAGGTCAAGGGTTGGAGATAGAGGTGGGGTATGTTCTAGGAAAAGTTGCGCCTATTCATTACCTACATTTTGATATATGGTACATTTTTGTCGGCCACCACTGTCGGCTTGTAGAACGATTTTAGTAGTACAACTTTCGTTCCACAGCATGTAATTAGGTCAAGGGTTGAAGATAGAGGTGGGGTATGTTCTAGGAAAAGTTGCGCCTATTCATTACCTACATTTTGATATATGGTACATTTTTGTCGGCCACCACTGTCGGCTTGTAGAACGATTTTAGTAGTACAACTTTCGTTCTACAGCATGTAATTAGGTCAAGGGTTGGAGATAGAGGTGGGGTATGTTCTAGGAAAAGTTGCGCCTATTCATTACCTACATTTTGATATATGGTACATTTTTGTCGGCCACCACTGTCGGCTTGTAGAACGATTTTAGTAGTACAACTTTCGTTCTACAGCATGTAATTAGGTCAAGGGTTGGAGATAGAGGTGGGGTATGTTCTAGGAAAAGTTGCGCCTATTCATTACCTACATTTTGATATATGGTACATTTTTGTCGGCCACCACTGTCGGCTTGTAGAACGATTTTAGTAGTACAACTTTCGTTCTACAGCATGTAATTAGGTCAAGGGTTGGAGATAGAGGTGGGGTATGTTCTAGGAAAAGTTGCGCCTATTCATTACCTACATTTTGATATATGGTACATTTTTGTCGGCCACCACTGTCGGCTTGTAGAACGATTTTAGTAGTACAACTTTCGTTCTACAGCATGTAATTAGGTCAAGGGTTGGAGATAGAGGTGGGGTATGTTCTAGGAAAAGTTGCGCCTATTCATTACCTACATTTTGATATATGGTACATTTTTGTCGGCCACCACTGTCGGCTTGTAGAACGATTTTAGTAGTACAACTTTCGTTCCACAGCATGTAATTAGGTCAAGGGTTGAAGATAGAGGTGGGGTATGTTCTAGGAAAAGTTGCGCCTATTCATTACCTACATTTTGATATATGGTACATTTTTGTCGGCCACCACTGTCGGCTTGTAGAACGATTTTAGTAGTACAACTTTCGTTCTACAGCATGTAATTAGGTCAAGGGTTGGAGATAGAGGTGGGGTATGTTCTAGGAAAAGTTGCGCCTATTCATTACCTACATTTTGATATATGGTACATTTTTGTCGGCCACCACTGTCGGCTTGTAGAACGATTTTAGTAGTACAACTTTCGTTCTACAGCATGTAATTAGGTCAAGGGTTGGAGATAGAGGTGGGGTATGTTCTAGGAAAAGTTGCGCCTATTCATTACCTACATTTTGATATATGGTACATTTTTGTCGGCCACCACTGTCGGCTTGTAGAACGATTTTAGTAGTACAACTTTCGTTCCACAGCATGTAATTAGGTCAAGGGTTGAAGATAGAGGTGGGGTATGTTCTAGGAAAAGTTGCGCCTATTCATTACCTACATTTTGATATATGGTACATTTTTGTCGGCCACCACTGTCGGCTTGTAGAACGATTTTAGTAGTACAACTTTCGTTCTACAGCATGTAATTAGGTCAAGGGTTGGAGATAGAGGTGGGGTATGTTCTAGGAAAAGTTGCGCCTATTCATTACCTACATTTTGATATATGGTACATTTTTGTCGGCCACCACTGTCGGCTTGTAGAACGATTTTAGTAGTACAACTTTCGTTCTACAGCATGTAATTAGGTCAAGGGTTGGAGATAGAGGTGGGGTATGTTCTAGGAAAAGTTGCGCCTATTCATTACCTACATTTTGATATATGGTACATTTTTGTCGGCCACCACTGTCGGCTTGTAGAACGATTTTAGTAGTACGACTTTCGTTCTACAGCATGTAATTAGGTCAAGGGTTGGAGATAGAGGTGGGGTATGTTCTAGGAAAAGTTGCGCCTATTCATTACCTACATTTTGATATATGGTACATTTTTGTCGGCCACCACTGTCGGCTTGTAGAACGATTTTAGTAGTACAACTTTCGTTCCACAGCATGTAATTAGGTCAAGGGTTGAAGATAGAGGTGGGGTATGTTCTAGGAAAAGTTGCGCCTATTCATTACCTACATTTTGATATATGGTACATTTTTGTCGGCCACCACTGTCGGCTTGTAGAACGATTTTAGTAGTACAACTTTCGTTCTACAGCATGTAATTAGGTCAAGGGTTGGAGATAGAGGTGGGGTATGTTCTAGGAAAAGTTGCGCCTATTCATTACCTACATTTTGATATATGGTACATTTTTGTCGGCCACCACTGTCGGCTTGTAGAACGATTTTAGTAGTACAACTTTCGTTCTACAGCATGTAATTAGGTCAAGGGTTGGAGATAGAGGTGGGGTATGTTCTAGGAAAAGTTGCGCCTATTCATTACCTACATTTTGATATATGGTACATTTTTGTCGGCCACCACTGTCGGCTTGTAGAACGATTTTAGTAGTACAACTTTCGTTCTACAGCATGTAATTAGGTCAAGGGTTGGAGATAGAGGTGGGGTATGTTCTAGGAAAAGTTGCGCCTATTCATTACCTACATTTTGATATATGGTACATTTTTGTCGGCCACCACTGTCGGCTTGTAGAACGATTTTAGTAGTACAACTTTCGTTCTACAGCATGTAATTAGGTCAAGGGTTGGAGATAGAGGTGGGGTATGTTCTAGGAAAAGTTGCGCCTATTCATTACCTACATTTTGATATATGGTACATTTTTGTCGGCCACCACTGTCGGCTTGTAGAACGATTTTAGTAGTACAACTTTCGTTCTACAGCATGTAATTAGGTCAAGGGTTGGAGATAGAGGTGGGGTATGTTCTAGGAAAAGTTGCGCCTATTCATTACCTACATTTTGATATATGGTACATTTTTGTCGGCCACCACTGTCGGCTTGTAGAACGATTTTAGTAGTACAACTTTCGTTCCACAGCATGTAATTAGGTCAAGGGTTGAAGATAGAGGTGGGGTATGTTCTAGGAAAAGTTGCGCCTATTCATTACCTACATTTTGATATATGGTACATTTTTGTCGGCCACCACTGTCGGCTTGTAGAACGATTTTAGTAGTACAACTTTCGTTCTACAGCATGTAATTAGGTCAAGGGTTGGAGATAGAGGTGGGGTATGTTCTAGGAAAAGTTGCGCCTATTCATTACCTACATTTTGATATATGGTACATTTTTGTCGGCCACCACTGTCGGCTTGTAGAACGATTTTAGTAGTACAACTTTCGTTCCACAGCATGTAATTAGGTCAAGGGTTGAAGATAGAGGTGGGGTATGTTCTAGGAAAAGTTGCGCCTATTCATTACCTACATTTTGATATATGGTACATTTTTGTCGGCCACCACTGTCGGCTTGTAGAACGATTTTAGTAGTACAACTTTCGTTCTACAGCATGTAATTAGGTCAAGGGTTGGAGATAGAGGTGGGGTATGTTCTAGGAAAAGTTGCGCCTATTCATTACCTACATTTTGATATATGGTACATTTTTGTCGGCCACCACTGTCGGCTTGTAGAACGATTTTAGTAGTACAACTTTCGTTCTACAGCATGTAATTAGGTCAAGGGTTGGAGATAGAGGTGGGGTATGTTCTAGGAAAAGTTGCGCCTATTCATTACCTACATTTTGATATATGGTACATTTTTGTCGGCCACCACTGTCGGCTTGTAGAACGATTTTAGTAGTACAACTTTCGTTCTACAGCATGTAATTAGGTCAAGGGTTGGAGATAGAGGTGGGGTATGTTCTAGGAAAAGTTGCGCCTATTCATTACCTACATTTTGATATATGGTACATTTTTGTCGGCCACCACTGTCGGCTTGTAGAACGATTTTAGTAGTACAACTTTCGTTCTACAGCATGTAATTAGGTCAAGGGTTGGAGATAGAGGTGGGGTATGTTCTAGGAAAAGTTGCGCCTATTCATTACCTACATTTTGATATATGGTACATTTTTGTCGGCCACCACTGTCGGCTTGTAGAACGATTTTAGTAGTACAACTTTCGTTCCACAGCATGTAATTAGGTCAAGGGTTGAAGATAGAGGTGGGGTATGTTCTAGGAAAAGTTGCGCCTATTCATTACCTACATTTTGATATATGGTACATTTTTGTCGGCCACCACTGTCGGCTTGTAGAACGATTTTAGTAGTACAACTTTCGTTCTACAGCATGTAATTAGGTCAAGGGTTGGAGATAGAGGTGGGGTATGTTCTAGGAAAAGTTGCGCCTATTCATTACCTACATTTTGATATATGGTACATTTTTGTCGGCCACCACTGTCGGCTTGTAGAACGATTTTAGTAGTACAACTTTCGTTCTACAGCATGTAATTAGGTCAAGGGTTGGAGATAGAGGTGGGGTATGTTCTAGGAAAAGTTGCGCCTATTCATTACCTACATTTTGATATATGGTACATTTTTGTCGGCCACCACTGTCGGCTTGTAGAACGATTTTAGTAGTACAACTTTCGTTCCACAGCATGTAATTAGGTCAAGGGTTGAAGATAGAGGTGGGGTATGTTCTAGGAAAAGTTGCGCCTATTCATTACCTACATTTTGATATATGGTACATTTTTGTCGGCCACCACTGTCGGCTTGTAGAACGATTTTAGTAGTACAACTTTCGTTCTACAGCATGTAATTAGGTCAAGGGTTGGAGATAGAGGTGGGGTATGTTCTAGGAAAAGTTGCGCCTATTCATTACCTACATTTTGATATATGGTACATTTTTGTCGGCCACCACTGTCGGCTTGTAGAACGATTTTAGTAGTACAACTTTCGTTCTACAGCATGTAATTAGGTCAAGGGTTGGAGATAGAGGTGGGGTATGTTCTAGGAAAAGTTGCGCCTATTCATTACCTACATTTTGATATATGGTACATTTTTGTCGGCCACCACTGTCGGCTTGTAGAACGATTTTAGTAGTACGACTTTCGTTCTACAGCATGTAATTAGGTCAAGGGTTGGAGATAGAGGTGGGGTATGTTCTAGGAAAAGTTGCGCCTATTCATTACCTACATTTTGATATATGGTACATTTTTGTCGGCCACCACTGTCGGCTTGTAGAACGATTTTAGTAGTACAACTTTCGTTCCACAGCATGTAATTAGGTCAAGGGTTGAAGATAGAGGTGGGGTATGTTCTAGGAAAAGTTGCGCCTATTCATTACCTACATTTTGATATATGGTACATTTTTGTCGGCCACCACTGTCGGCTTGTAGAACGATTTTAGTAGTACAACTTTCGTTCTACAGCATGTAATTAGGTCAAGGGTTGGAGATAGAGGTGGGGTATGTTCTAGGAAAAGTTGCGCCTATTCATTACCTACATTTTGATATATGGTACATTTTTGTCGGCCACCACTGTCGGCTTGTAGAACGATTTTAGTAGTACAACTTTCGTTCCACAGCATGTAATTAGGTCAAGGGTTGAAGATAGAGGTGGGGTATGTTCTAGGAAAAGTTGCGCCTATTCATTACCTACATTTTGATATATGGTACATTTTTGTCGGCCACCACTGTCGGCTTGTAGAACGATTTTAGTAGTACAACTTTCGTTCTACAGCATGTAATTAGGTCAAGGGTTGGAGATAGAGGTGGGGTATGTTCTAGGAAAAGTTGCGCCTATTCATTACCTACATTTTGATATATGGTACATTTTTGTCGGCCACCACTGTCGGCTTGTAGAACGATTTTAGTAGTACAACTTTCGTTCTACAGCATGTAATTAGGTCAAGGGTTGGAGATAGAGGTGGGGTATGTTCTAGGAAAAGTTGCGCCTATTCATTACCTACATTTTGATATATGGTACATTTTTGTCGGCCACCACTGTCGGCTTGTAGAACGATTTTAGTAGTACAACTTTCGTTCTACAGCATGTAATTAGGTCAAGGGTTGGAGATAGAGGTGGGGTATGTTCTAGGAAAAGTTGCGCCTATTCATTACCTACATTTTGATATATGGTACATTTTTGTCGGCCACCACTGTCGGCTTGTAGAACGATTTTAGTAGTACAACTTTCGTTCTACAGCATGTAATTAGGTCAAGGGTTGGAGATAGAGGTGGGGTATGTTCTAGGAAAAGTTGCGCCTATTCATTACCTACATTTTGATATATGGTACATTTTTGTCGGCCACCACTGTCGGCTTGTAGAACGATTTTAGTAGTACAACTTTCGTTCCACAGCATGTAATTAGGTCAAGGGTTGAAGATAGAGGTGGGGTATGTTCTAGGAAAAGTTGCGCCTATTCATTACCTACATTTTGATATATGGTACATTTTTGTCGGCCACCACTGTCGGCTTGTAGAACGATTTTAGTAGTACAACTTTCGTTCTACAGCATGTAATTAGGTCAAGGGTTGGAGATAGAGGTGGGGTATGTTCTAGGAAAAGTTGCGCCTATTCATTACCTACATTTTGATATATGGTACATTTTTGTCGGCCACCACTGTCGGCTTGTAGAACGATTTTAGTAGTACAACTTTCGTTCTACAGCATGTAATTAGGTCAAGGGTTGGAGATAGAGGTGGGGTATGTTCTAGGAAAAGTTGCGCCTATTCATTACCTACATTTTGATATATGGTACATTTTTGTCGGCCACCACTGTCGGCTTGTAGAACGATTTTAGTAGTACAACTTTCGTTCCACAGCATGTAATTAGGTCAAGGGTTGAAGATAGAGGTGGGGTATGTTCTAGGAAAAGTTGCGCCTATTCATTACCTACATTTTGATATATGGTACATTTTTGTCGGCCACCACTGTCGGCTTGTAGAAC